>NC_138861.1:37618278-37751367 GCF_965194805.1 Balaenoptera borealis | reverse complement strand
GCCCTGAAACCTATCCAAATGTTTTGTTTATCATTTGACTGCCTTTGATTCAGTAGGGACAGTCTGTATCTATGCTGTGGGTAAGAAAATCATGTCTAAGGAATCCCCTCAAACATATTTGATCTTCAGAGGTACTTCAGGGTCCTCGTTCATTGCAGCTACACATCTGTGATGCATCCATCTAGTTTGTAACTTAGAGAGTGGCTGAGATGTCACCCAGGAGCAGCGATGACCACCTAGTGAGAGAAGTAAATGTAAATGCTTCTGGGGAGACTGAGTAGAGACAACAACAGCTCTACTCTAACACCTTCCTGGGGGCGTCCTGGGCACAAGAGAATAACTTGGGGTATATTTCAAATAAGGAACCTCACCCATGGAAAGCTCACTTCTTCTTCCTGATTGGCTGCACTGATGTGACCTTCACTCCCTGCCCTTCCCTACTTTTCATTGCTTTCTCCTTGGTCACACTCTCCAAATTTTCTCTCCTATGAAATAAAATCCTACCATCTTGGCACCCTCTAATTCTCTGGTGCTTTTTGACACCCAGAAGCTGTGCTCTGAGGGACATTAGTGTCTGATATCCGCCTGACTAGTGAGCCTGTCTTTTACCCCTTTAAATCTCATCTTTTGTGGGTTGATTGAGTGCATTCTATGTGTACGATGTAAAAAACAAAGAATTAGCTAATGCTGCTACCTGTTGACTCTTAAGTCATTCAGAAGAGTGCAAACAATAGGGTTTAAAACTCAGAAGGCTAGTGATGCAATAAATCCAAATTGCATTTCCTTGTGCCGCTTCATTCAGATAGGAATACTTGGATATGTGTGGCCTTGTCTGTGCAGTCATTTGAGATGAATATTGTCCTCACTATAAACATATGCACTCTCTTTGAGTGTGTGAGAAGGCATAAATAATTTCTAGACAGATAGGATGCTGTTTCAGCTTTTATTATACCTTTTTTTGGTAGCTAACCTATTGTTTAAGACAAAGAAGACTAGCAGGACTATTTTGAAAGACATTTTCACAAACATTGCTCTTGGGAGTGTAAATTGGTACAAAATTTATGGAGGGCTATTCAACAATATATTTTAAAAGCCTTAAAAAACTCATACTCTTTGAACTCAATAATTTCACTGTTTTGTATTTACTCTAAAAAGAAAAAAAAATCACAAATATGCAGAAAGATTGATATCCCAGAATTTTTCATGTCAGAGTTAATAGCAGTGAAACATTACATACCCTTTCTATGTCCAACAACTGAGAATGATTAAATAAATTATGGCACACATATATAATGAAATACATTTATGCATTTAAAGTCCTGTTTGTATATAAAAGGCTCAAAAAACAACCAACTCCTAATAATAGTTATTTCTTGGTAGATTTCAGAACATTTTCTTTCTTTCATTATATTTTTATTTATTTTACAACTTTTCTGCCTTGAGTATTTATCGATTTTCAAATGAGGAATATAGTATAAAAATTAAATAAAGAAATGTCCTTTAATTATATTAACCACTAACTATATTATTAAGTTGAATCATTAACTGTATTACTAACTTGAATTTTTTAGGGACTGATTATTCATCTTTTTGATTATCTAAGAACTTTATTTCTTTTCCCTTTTTTTCATCCTGGAAGCTCTGCTTCTGTTGACTTCCTTACTTATTTGCCCTGTGGTTCAAAGTGAATGAACAGAGAGAAGAGGAAGCAGACTCCTAGGACCTTCTTATAAGCTGGATTTTAATATAGATTTTATTAATGATAAGTAAGGGAAAGTCTTTCTGTTGGTAACAAATTATTTTTTTAATAAATTGTTTTTGTAGAGGTTGTTTAAATGTTGAGATTATATGAGAACCAGCAGCAAAGTTTCTGAAGGGCTTCTGGTTCTTTGTCCTAAAAGAGAGGTAGGAGCAGAGCATGTGTGGGCAGGAAATCAAAATGGTGTCCTCCTGGGTCAGTGGCACCCCAGAGGGGGGCCCTGAGGAGAAGAGCTGTTGACCTGACACAAAGGACTCAGAGTTTTGTTTTGTTTTGTTTTGTTTTCTTAGTCTCCTTTTCTTCTAATCTACTCTCATCGAAAAGTTTCTGAGTCACATACTGGATATGTTGAATACTTAAAACACTTCAACTAGAGAGTACTGAGCAAGAATTACTTAAACAACTGCTCCATATAATGATGATGACTATGGGCCTAATGATTAAATTCATGAGTTTGGTAAAAAGAATCACATTCTTATAATGTATGTTCTATTTGGTAGGCACAAAGATATTTCTGTTTTTATCATCTTAACACAGTCAATAGCATGGGCCGTTTTATGCTTGGTTACTGGCTGTGAACAATGGAAAATGCAGTATAAGAGATTACGCAAGGGCACATGCTTCCCGGTCTTGGCTTTTTGTCTTTTTAAATGTCTCATGGTTAAAAACTTTTGTTTTACTGACCTTTTTGAAGGCTGAAATAAGTTGATTTATGTCTAGTTAATTAGCCCAAGGGAAGTCGCTGCAGAGCTCAAAGCCCAAATTGTTTTATTAAAGTTGGGGAGTTTGAAATTAAAGTCTTCCAAATTCTGTCTCCTTCCTCACCGCTCTATTCAGTAAACTCTTTTTTGAAAAAATGTTTATTTATTTATTTATTTGGATGCACTGGGTCTTAGTTGTGGCTGACGAGCTCCTTAGTTGCAGCACGTGGGCTCTTTAGTTGCAGCTCATCGGCTACTTAGTTGTGGCATGCAAACCCTTGGTTGTGGTATGTGAACTCCTAGTTGCAGCATGCGTGTGGGATCTAGTTCCCTGACCAGGGATAAAACCCGGGCCCCCTGCCTTGGGAGTGTGGAGTCTTAACCATTGCACCACCAGGGAAGCCCCCTATTCAGTCATGATTACATCCAATCTATGCTGGATGAACAAAATTCTAGGCATTTATAGGGGTATGAAATTATCCTAGGAAAGGCACTCTGATCCATCAAGATCCATTCAGGTACCATGTCTTAAAAAATGCATCAGCCACTATGTCAGATTTTCTTCTGCATCCACTCAGGAACTTTAACGTTTTATTTTCTTTTTCCAATTATGAAAGTAAGTAATGCTCATTGTAGATAATTTAGAAAATCCATACAGATTTAAAAAAAGAAAATTAGAAATGCCTGCAATTCCTAAGCATAGAGGTAAATTTTGTTAGCATTCTTTTGTATTTTTCCTAGTCCTTTTTCCAATGCATGTATGTATATTTAACCTAGTTAAAATCCTTAAGTATTGCATTTTGATTTCTTCATAAACAATAGTTCATGATCATTTCCTTTGCATTAAAAAATCTTCAGAAATATATTTTTTATTTATAATATTTGATTGAAGAATCTCAAGTATATCCTCTATTTTTGGACATTTTGGGTGTTTGTAGCTGTTAATCATTATAAATAATGATGTACTGAACATCTTGTGCATACATTTTTTGCTCATACACTTAGCTAATTCTTTAGGACAGATTCTTAGAAGTGGAGTTGCTGAGTCAAATGATACATTTAAAAAGTTTTAAATTCATGTTGTCTCAGGTACCTCTAAAATCAGATTTATAGAAAATCAAATTTACTTACTGAGAAATGATAAGGCTGAAAGTGGGAAGATTGTAAATGCTATAACATAAGAATTTAAACTTTGTTCTGAGTTCCTGATTAGCCATATGGTCCAGACTCTTGGCAATGTCACTTCAACAATCTGTGACTTAATCTCCTCATCTCGTGGAATTGTTAAATAATACCACTCTTTTGCTTGTTGCCCTTTTAGAAAATTTTAAAGTAGGCTGATTGACAAGAGTTTTTGAAGTATTTTGAACATTTAAAAAGGGGTGTGGAAGAAGAAGTAATGACAATCTGGTTGTTTACTTTGTGTTTGTGAACCAAAATCAGATGTTTGGACCTCCAGTTGTTAGAAGTTTGGCTGGGAAAGCAGTAGACAATGAGACGGGCCAAAGCAGCATTTACCATTCAGTATAATTTCAAAGGTATGCTAAGAGAAAGAGAGCTCAGCCAGGAATTTATGACTCGGTCAGAGGCAAAGTTGAGAGCTCTCACCTACTTCAAGGAGGAGAGCTTTGGATGAGTTCATATATATGCATGGCACACTGCTGCAGTCTAACTTTATGACTTTTAATGACTCCGACCACCTAATCACTTGTGAAAGGATGTGCTGGAGTTTGCCTTCACTCAGCTTGACAAGGTGATGGGAGGCATATATCTTCCTTACATGAAAACACTTGTCAGTTGCATCATATTTGGTAAGACAAGCACCAATGTCACCTTGGGGGGAAGGAAAAGTAACTCAGCTGACATCCAATGCATATGAGTTTCCAATATGCTGCAACATAGCCTAATTTCAAGTGAAATATGCAAATGCACCCTATTTTGTCTGTAGTTTTTATTTTCCTGATGCTTTCTCTAAGTGCCACATCTTCTGCTGATGGAAACATTGTGTAACTTCTTCTGAGCTGATGCATATTTAAATACGTGAGGCAAGGAATTTTTCAGCCTTTGAGTAGAAGCAACATGGCAAACCAAATGCAAATCTCTCAGTCATCTGTTCTTGTTTGGTTTGTTTTTATTTTATTTTGGAGCTTGGGATGCACTTATATAACCAGTTCGAGTTAGTTCAAACTGCTGAATTTTAGACTTTATGGGTAGTAGGTCAGTTGAGTGAAGTTGGTTTATTAGGGTTTAGGACTAAGCTACGTGGGCAGCAGAGGGATGACCAAGTGTGTTTGATAGTGAGGAACAGATAAAAGAGTTAGGTCACAAACTCATGTCTCTTTCCTACTTCTTTCACTAAACTTTAAAGAAGAGTATTAAAGGTGTGTCTTGTAATTTATAATTTTTGTAATAATAGGGTTTGTCTATTTATTTGGTTTAGATTTCTAAATGATTTCTGTACTGGGACAGCATAACCAAAGAAGTCTAGGTATAAATGCTTCCAAGAGACAAATATTATGGATCAGGTGAATGACCTGAATCATAACAGTGGGTCTGATGGCTTTCAGAGTGGTAGAGTCCTGTTTCCTAAGGAAAGGAAAAGGTTAAGCTGAAAATGGGACTGCTATTGAAAAGGCTTCAGTGCAAGCTTTGTCCGTAACAAAAGAAAGCCATTAATTTTTGATGGGGCCTACCAGCCCCAAAGAGCTATGTTTTCATTAACATGGTAAACTATATGGCTTTCTTTCACATGTTCTGATTAGCGGTTTTAAGAAAAACATGTTTTTGTGGATAGCCAGAAACACAAAGTCAGTATTTTGTCCCTTGTTGAATTATAGTGAAAAACCAATTGTAATTTGTACCTACTATTTTTTGGGACAGTGTTTCACCATGCGCCATCCAATTCTAGATGTGTTTTTTTCTTAGTGTACAAGAACTTCTTTCTCTGAATTTTGTAACATTGTAAATATAACTACACCATATCACTGCCTGCATGTTTCTCTCAGGCTGCCATGGAGACCTCAGGCAGTTGGCTCTTTATTCCTTGACCTTCCAAAGACTATATAAAGTAGCCATCAACTGTTCTGATTTGCCGTGGATAGACTTAGATGAAGAATCAGATTCCAGTGATGATAAACTGTCTTGTTTCTTGGGTGGGAAAACAGTTTGACTCATCTCATCCCCTGGCCACCATTCCTCCATGATACGAAACAGTAAAATCTAAATAAAGTGATATCAAATTGAAAACAACACTTTGTTTTGCTCTATGTATATGAGCAAACATTTGGAATTTTTGCTTCCAAAATAGGCAGAATCCTACTACACAACTCAGTTGGAGAAAGGATCCACTCTAGCCCCTCAGAAATGATTGAATATATGTAGCTAGCAGTAATTGAAGGGAAGCTCTATATGAAATGAGTTGGAACCCTCGACCATTGTATTTGCAACAGCTGACTGACGTTATTAGAAAGTGCCAGCTATAATAAATGTGTGCATGGTTAAAAAAGAAAAAAAAGCACACTATGGGAACTTGGACTTAAGTTATTTACCAATAACCTGGAAAACACAAATTAAACTCTTTTGTAGATCGGGTCCTCCAAAAGAGACCACCATCTCCTTGTAAAACACAGACGTTTTATTAGGGAAAGTCACTTTAAGTTTCATTTTAAGTTTCAAGCCTTTGTTCCTTCCCCAACTCAACATTCATGACTATGTGATGCTATTTTTTCTTTTTTTTACTATCTATTTTTCAAAAGTTGGTGAAAGTTGTGTTCCAGTGATCATCCGATTATGAGTTTGGTTTTTTAAAAATTAGAAGTCAGTTGAGAATAAAATAGCAAGTGTCACTATAAATCTGAAATGAAATACATGTTAGGAAACACACTTTCTCTTATCATGCAATTGTCTCTTACAAGGTAGCTAGGAAAAATGATCTCCTTTAGCGTTTATTATTGTATAGCTCCTTCCACAATTGGTCCATTGGTTACAGGTTTCCTGCTCTTGCTATTGTTTGGCGGTGAAGAGGCAAACAAAGGAAACGCACTGAATTGTCACATGACTATTTAGGATAGTCATGAGCAACATTTTCTTCTTGTATGAAACAATAACATTTAAATATTGTGGTTATGTATCATGAGTGTCTGACAGCAGAAACCATTGTGATTGGCAGGCAGTAGATTAAATTTATGGGTTTTAGGCTTTTTTTTTTTCTTAATAAGGATACCTTGAGAAAGTCCAAGGGAAATGAAAGTCAGTTTTGTCATCTCGCACAGATTTCAAAGGCAGGGGGCTACACCAGGGCTTGAAAGGTCTATATTACACTGCTGCTGTCTAGCTATACTTGACAATGAGACATACTGTATTTGCTCACGGTGCTGGAGTTTATCATGCAAGAAGAGTAATTATATTTGAATTGTGTCAGCCAGCCACCCTAAAATGAAGGAACGTCAACGAATGTTGCTCCAAGGAGAAGGAGATGATTAGTTATAATTATACTCAGTGTCCAAGAAAAATGTTTCATTCCCTCATTCTGTTGCAAAGGGGAGAGGGGAAAAAAAAACCCAACAAAATTTTTTTAGTACTTCTCAGTATTAAAAAAAAAAACTTTCAAGGTGACCATTTATTGCAGAAATTTCAGATAAACGCTCTGGTGTGACCATTTAACTATCTGAGGACTTGCTTGGTCTGTGCAAAATTTTATAGCCTTTAAAAAAAATAGTGTGTAATACATCTTCTAAATTTTTCTTCCTCACCATTTGTAGACAATTTCATAACAGGGGAAATGTTAGACAATAGGAAACACATTTTTAATTCACCTAACTGTGGTTTCATCTACATAGTGCCAAGGCATAAAATATGGCTTTACAGCCACTTATGAATATGGTGATTTGATTTATAATTCTTGTCAAACGAACGGTTTGTTTGAGATGATGGGATGAATACTCTGGAGTGTTAATACTTTTTTGTGTGTTTTTGTCAGCAAATGGTTATCGGAACTTAGCTCTCATATCCTAAGAATACATATTTTGAAGCTTATGTGTCTCTGAGACTTTTTAGGTGGTGCATTTTGCTGTATATTCTTTTTTTATTGTGTAGTGTCCCATATCTAGCTTAGAGTGATGGTTTTGGGGGTATTAGTTTGTTGGTCAACTCTCATAGTTGTTGACTCCTGTGACTTCCTACGTATAACTTTTTGGGGATAAAATTCTCATTTCAGCAATTTTTTAATAATGTTGAGATGATGATATGGTTGATGGGCTTGGCTTATCCCTCAAATAATTTATTATTATACTTATAAGAATGAGCTTCATTTGTGTGGTTTCAGTAACTTCCCAAGACATTCTCATGAAACCAATATTTTAAGTAATGGTAAGATGAGTAGAGGTAATGGATTTAAAAATGGATGGTGTTCTCAAGTTGTATTTGCTGAAAAATCAAATTAGTACCAGCCATTTTTGTATATTATTTAATTTAACTTCCTTAGCAGTGAAGACATAGGTGGTCAAAACATTTAAAATATTACTTCTGTTATCTGAGTAATATAGTCTACCAGCTTTGATTATATAACTATAAATATATAATCAATATGTACATGTTTTTATTGGAAGTTGAAATAAGAAAGTATTTTCAAAGATGTTAGAATTATAAAAGTCATAGAGATGCTCTTTCTGGTTTCCATATTTGCATCTGGTTGGATAACTATCATGGATCACTCTGAATGGCTCTGAGTAGTTGTCTTTAACACGATAGTTTACCTTTAACAGAAGTTTGCAAACTCTCATCAGAAAATGTGCAATGTATCTACGTCTGATCCATATAAAGTGAATTGGGACATGACATAGTCTTCATGCAGAGAAAACCTCACTATTTCACCTCAGACAGCTAGATCATTGAGACAGAATTTCATGTATATGTACATATATAAATTGCTTTTTCTCAGCTGCTCAACTCATACACACAACATGTAGCACAGCCATGACACTGTTGCCTGATGTGACTGCCTGTTCCAGGTGGTGGAGGTCATTGCCATGATAACCCTGATTTTTTAAATCACATCCAAGTGGTGAGCACTGTTGCTGCAGTGAACTCTTCAGATGGTTTTTCCTTACTGTGATTTTCTTTTTTTCATGTGTTTAAATGTAATCAGACCCATAAATAGATTTGCCAAATAAAGAATTTTCAGTATGAGTTTTAAGATTTCCAAATTGTATTTGACTGTAAATATTATAGCTTAAGGATGCCACCAATCTATAATTTTTTGCTATACAAATCATTTTCTTTCCCTTTATATGAATTTTAGTTTTAGATATGTTGGTTTATCCCAATGCGCAATGTCAATAACTATGGCTCCAAAGTCTTTTGTGCTTTTCTTTCTTTCTTTTTTTTTTTTTGTCAAGTACACAGAATTGAGTCAATCATGGTCCTCATTCATAGCCTACTATGTTGTAGATTGGCTGGCACAAGCCCCTTATTGTTTCATTTTGTTTTCCAGTGTGGTCCCCCATCTCTACTTAATGTATGTTCTTGCAATTCTTGCCATGTATATGTGTGTGTCTAGATACACACATAAAAATTATATACAATAAATAAAATTATAGATGTACACAAAGTTAAGCATACCCTTGAAAATATGCAGTATTGTTTTGAGTGTCTTTTAAATGTATATAAATTGTATTGTGCTATAAATCTCATTTAATTTCTTGCTTAAAAAATTAAGCATTATGTTTTTGAGCTCTTTCTATGTTGCTAAATGTTAAGTCCAGCTTGTGAGTTCTGCCTCTGATTTCATACTCATGGTTTGCACACTTGATATTTTACCATTCCCAGAGATGGATATTGTGTTTCCTCCTCTATTTGCAATCATAAACAATGCTTCTGTGAACATCCCTATACATACTCCTTTGTGGACCTGTGAAGGAATATATTCAGAAGGATTGCTGGGTTGGTGGGTCTGTGCCCATTTCCTTTCGACAAAACCTTTCCACCTAAATTTGGACCAATGAATGAGCAAATGCTGGTTTGCATTTTGAGATCACCTAGAATTCCACCCCCCCACCACCCCACTTGCTTGAGCTTCAAAATCAGGTTAACAGATGTCTTTTTGGAAAGAAAAATTTGACCCTATTTTTTCCTTTTACATCAGCTAATCAGCAGCAGTATAAATCTGCTTCAAAGTAGTGCCACTTTTTTAAACTTAGGAATAAAACTGATGGGGCTCTGTATTAAATTGTGTAAAATATTTATCCTAGCATTGTAATCAGTAAGTCTGAGTTTACAAGTAGAATGTTTATTTTTTGATAATTTTACATTTACTTAGATGACTGATAAAGCAACTTTAATTATACATTGACCATCTGAATACAGTTCTTTACTATCTTGCACCCTCATGTAGTAAACAGTGAGCAAAAGCGTGTACAGAGTGCATAGCTGTGCCGTGTGTGTGTGTGTGTCTGTGTGTGAGTACCTGCCTGAGATCTTCATTTCTGGTTAGCTTGTCTTTATCAGAATTTCTTCCTTACTTTACACCCAAATTCTGTCACCCAAATTCAAACAGCAGTTCCAAACAAGAGCTTCAGAAAGGAAGTGAAAGTGATGTTGGATGAATAATATTATTTGCTGAATACTTTCCTCAAACCCCATTGCCCAAAGAGCCCCCATTTCAGTGAATCCTAGGCTGTGTGGCAGAGCGTCTTTTGTTTACTGGAAATAGAGACCTTATACAAGTTACCTTTCCATCCATGTGGAGGGGTCTGTTTATGCAGGAGAAACAGTGGCTAACTGGAAAACTAAACTGAGACTCTCTCGTCAGTGTCTTATGGGGAACTGTATATATTTATGAAATTACATAATGGTTTATTTCATGTTTTATTTTCCTATCTTTCCTAGTAAATCTGTGTCCCAAATATCAAGAACTGCAATCAGCATGATTATAAAGGAAAATATACTATTTAACTTGGTCACGAGAAAGCTCTTATCTAGTTATTTAGATAAAACCTACGTGACCACTTCTTAATTTAGGCAATTTGGTTATAATTTCAAACATCATTTTGTTTTTCTCTCAGGCATCCCTCTGTACCACATCCGTATTGATAGCCCTTCGCTCTAACTTTACGTATCGGATAGAAACAGTGATTTCTTCTTGTTTTCCATTGTAAATTTTCTTAGTGTATTTTAAAAAATTAGCTGACATGAACGCTGGTTGATGTTACATTTATTGAAACCCTCTTTTTAAAACCTAAATATTTTAGCGGCTTTCGCAGCAATAACAATAATAAAACCCCAATTCTTTGACTTTCAGTGCACATCTTTTAATGATTCCTCACACTCTATTTGGAATTGAACCGTCCTTTCTGGCTCGCGTTGAGGCTGGGCATGGTTATTAATTCATTAGGGAATGGTGGATCCACTCTTAGGCTCTTCTGCCTTCCTTTGGTCCTGGGAGCCAAGGAGAGAGAGGAGGAGGGGTGGGGGGAAGGAGGAGAGACAGTGAAGGGAAGAGGGAGACAGGGAGACAAAGCCTGAGAGAGAGACGATGACATTAGAGGTGACACATAGCTATCCTGAGCTTCCTCATTCTGAGGGGAGAATAATGAAGGGCTTTTCCTGCGTTCTACAGCCCGAGGACAACCCTATGGCCACAGCACCTTTTCTAATCCCATTTTCTGTGTGCTGCATGTCATAATCTGTAAGGCACTGGTTCCAAGTGAAAACACTGAATCCAAACAGTGACTGGGTCTTGTATTTATTTGCACTTTAAAACTACAGTGTGTGGGAAAACTTACTCCTTAAAAAAAAAGGGCAGCAGCAAAACAGCATCAGGAGCATGTTGACATTAAAGTAGCATCACTGGACCCAGCATGCCTTCACATTTCAGTCCTCTGTTTTATAGCAGCATGTCACCAGTGAGAGAAAAGTGTGTGTCTCTTTAAAACTTTTTGTTGAAATCTCCTCTCTTTGGATTATCTTTGTTTCTTCCAGTTTAGGGCCCTGTGTAACAATAAGCAGCTGTCCTAGAGTCTGGCTGACCCTAAGCACCCCACTGTCTAGAGAACCATGGAAGGCTACAGCCACAAGATTCTGAGTGGGAAGAAGGCAGGACAATTTTCCTAGATGCAGGGACCTGGGAGGAAGCATGTCAAAAGCAGCAGGGTTATATCCTGCATGCTGTTTTGTACACGAAGATCAATGATAATAACCAAGAAGAAGAACTTGTACACAGAGCATATTGAAATAGCCACTTACCAACTTTCCTCTGCCAACCTGGTGAGTAGAACAGTCAGTAGATTAAATTATTCTCATTCTGTATGAAGAGAGTGGATGGTATAAATGGAAAGTCTGTGTGTATTATTTTGAAGGTATGAATAGTATTTGTAAACTTCCTGGGAGTGAGAGGCAAAGAGGACCAGATAGGAACCAGAGTGAGGAGGTGATTCATTAGCCTGACAGTAGGGAGGGGGGGCGGGCAAAGCTGGGAAACTGGAAAACAGGCAGATTTCTGGGGCTAGCATTCATGTCTGCCTGTCTGCTGGGAGAGTTCTAGCCAGAACTTAAGAAAGAAACTATTGTAAAAAGCCTAATCTAGCTATTTTATAAATGCTGATTAATCATTATAGCAGCAAATGTCTTGCTGATATAGAAATGGTATGATTACAGTTGAAAAAAATCATTATTTAGACCTGTAGTCATTATAATTCTATGGGCATAACATTCACTATTTTACTCCTTCAAAATTTGGCTGAGATGTGTTAAAAATGTAATATAACATTTTATTATAAAATTGCATTTTCTTTTTGCAAATATAAAGCAAAAATAACAGCTCATTTTGAGTTAGTTTAGCCTGCTAGAAATAGGTTGTGACTATTGATCAATAAGATTAACTATATTTTAATAAAATAGTTAAAATAGTTAAAAAAATTGCTGCAGAAGAGGGGTTTAAATGGATATTAATTTAGTTTTTTAAATTCTCTTTATTCCATTGATGTTCTTTCATTCTCTTGTGGTCAATTTGGGTCTTTTCTTTGTTCACTTTCTAGGGCTACAAATTTATTCTATGTAATTATGTAACAATTCGAAAAGAAAATACTTAGTTCGCTTTTGGTTTAATAGGATTTCTTGGCTGAAGATGAGAGAGTTAATTTAAAAATTCACAAATGCATAATAAACATTTTATAGTAATTATGCCTATTGAAGCAGTAATAGGAGGCCTCCACTTTTAAAAAATATGAATTAAGGATGTGGAGAAAAAAATCTGCTGATCCAACTAGGGACATCTAATAACTTGGTCAAAAATGCTGTTTGACTGTTAGAATTCTCTAAATGCATTGTCTGGTTTTTGGAACTTAGTTATTATTATTAGATCTGGCCTATCAACTCAGAGGAAGAACGATGAAGCCATCCTTAGCCAAAAGAAAACCTTTTTTTTTTTTTTAATCAGCATTTTTTTTCACTCAGATTATAATTCAGCTTTCATAACTAATAGAATTTACATTTACTGGTTCCCATTTGAATATCATTATTTTTACCCTCTTCTGTCTGGCAGTTATTTATAAGGAAAACACAACAGCATTACAAAGAGATCATTTCAGGTCATTTATTATTGTGTGATTTTAATAGAATTTTGGCTCATTTAGTACATCCTCATTTCAGAAGAATTAATGATACCCTAATGGGTAAATAAGCAGGATCACTTGTGTACTTTACTAAGCGAATTTCTGATTTTTAAAATGATAATATTCTGGTGGGGTCTCTAGTCACTTCATCTCAGAATAATGTGAGTACTGTAGTTGGCATAATTTTATAATTTCTCGTAAATTATGGATGCAGACTTTGGTTTCATTCCAACACCTTCACTAACTAGCTGTATGATTTTGGACAATTCACTTAATATTATCAGACTTCTGATTTCTTATATGTCTAAAGTGCAGACAGAGGAAGAGGCACTCCAACATCCTTTTTTTATTCCAAAGTTTTATGATATAGAAAGAATTTGCATGAACTTAACTGAGTACTGTGTAGAAGACCATAGTTACTGTGATAGTGTGATTGAACCAAATTGAGCATTGGTTTTCTTTCCAGGCTCTCAGAAGTATTGTTGAAAAGAAAATTGAGATGTCCTTAATGATTCTGGCCATTTCATTTGGTCTTGCTTTGTATTATCTGATAGTTCACTAAAAGTAAAAAGACATACTGTACAGTAGCTTGGAGTGACTTAGAAAATAATATTACACTTTTATTAGTGAGGAATCTATTGGTTGCAAGTGACAGAACTCCAATTCAAATTACCTTAAGTAAAATAAGGGGAATATTTTGGAATCTGTAGTCATCCATCCAAGGATGGATCTACTTCAGGTACAGGTAGATTCAGGGTTTCAAATAGTGTCCTTAGAACTTTGTTTCTCTATCCCTTTGCCCTATTTTCCTATTGGTCTCAACGTGAGAGGAAAGGAAGCCCCAAGAATTTATCTATCCTTTTGAGTTTTGATTAAAAGGAAGAAAGACTCTCTCAATCCAATCAAATACTCTGACTGGCTTTCATTAGGTCATGAACTCATCCAATCACTGTGGTTACGATAGGGATGGAGTATTCTGATTGGCCAGCTGTGAGTCATAGGATCATCATGTGGCCACAGACAGGTTCACCCCACCCAAATCACAAGAAATGGGCTTTCCAATGGAGAGCCCATAATGGATTCTATTATTAGAAGTGCGGTGGACGTGCAGAAAAGACACAACAAAGTCACAAATCTAACACAAGTTCTTAGATTGATTACTTTTTTGGCAGTTGAAAAAATTGTAGCCAAATGGATAAGTCGTCAGCACATTTGGAAAACAACAACAAAGCAACCAGTAGCTGAACGGCTTCCACTCATTCTTTAAACGATTCAATCAGGCAGATGTCAAGACCCTTCCTGAACTAATTTAAAAATGATCTGCCCAAGGATTCAAAACTTTGCTTTATTCATGCATGTATTTCATTCTTTTAATAATTTATAGTTGTGAAGCTTTGTGCTTCTCCAAGGTATTCAAGATGGGCACCTTGATTTTCTTGCTTGTTAACACTTACATGTTTCTAATATGACTGCTCCATTCCTATTTTATATGATAGAGAGTAGAATTTGAAATGATTTTTAGGATATTTTTCAAAATCAAAGGACAAGATGTCATCTTTTCAGGCTCCTCTCTAATGTTTTCTTGTGTGACAAAATGTGATTTAAACTTTCCATTTGGTACCCATTCAGTATTGATTGAATTTTATTCTGAATCACAGGAATATCTTGAGTCATATATTGTGTAAAAGTCCAGGCAACATTTACTTTTGTCATTTATCAGAAAAACACAGAGACTGTGGGGCAAGTGTCACTCAATTATTATTAGTTACTAATAATTAAAACTAGAGATCTTTTAACTGGCAAAAAGTTTTATTTAACAATCCATATAATTAGACTAAAAAATATTCGCTGGTGCTATCTCATTAGGTAATGATCATCAAGCCAACAGAGTGGAGAAGAAAGAATGTGTACTTTGGCAACACACAGAGCTGGTTCCAAACCCAGCTCTTCCAATTACTGGTTCTGTGGCTCTAGGCATGTGATTTAATCTCCTTTGTCTCATCCTTATTTGCAAAATGGGGAGAGTCATAATCCTTATTCACAAGATTCATATCAATATAAAAATGAGGAGTCTAGGTGCCAATTCCTAGCATAAAAATTTAATAAATATTATTTAGTTTTTCCCTTCCTTTCTTTCCTCTCTTTCTCCTCCTTTCTTTTTTTAAAAAAAAAATCTAGCTTAACCATCATATATGCATTCTTTGTCACATATTTTAAGCAAAGAATAAGTATCCTTAATTGAAGTAATGATTGATTAAATACCAATTTACTTAAGAGGAAAAAACCCCATACCTGATAACAAATAATATGTTGATGTTTCCTTATGACGAATTGGGAATGATTTGGTTTAAACCATATACTCTCTTTTTTTTTTTTTGGTTATGCTGGGCATGCAGGATCTTAGTTCCCCGACCAGGGATTGAATCCGTGCCCCCTGCAGTGGAACTGCAGAGTCTTAACCACTGGACTGCCAGGGAAGTCCCTAAACCATATGCTCTTTTTTTTCTTTTTTAAAAAATTAATTAATTAATTTTTGGCTGTGTTGGGTCTCCGTTGCTGTGCGCGGGCTTTCTCTAGTTGTGGCGAGCAGGGGCTACTCTTTGTTGTGGTGCATGGGCTTCTCATTGTGGTGGCTTCTCTTGTTGTGGAGCATGGGCTCTAGGCAAGTGGGCTTCAGTAGTTGTGGCACTTGGGCTCAGTAGTTGTGACTTGCGGGCTATTGTGGCATAGATGGCTGTGAGGTAACTAAGTTCAGCTAGATGTCGGTTTCAGTCATGCCCACTCTTCCCATTGAGGCTACAGATGTGGACAAGTTACTCTTTTGGATCCTCACTTTCCTTACAGGTTGAATGGGAAGAAAACTATTCATTTTGGGGGGTTGTTTAAGGATAAATGAAAGAGAGGATTTCAGTGTCAGGCATATAATCGACACTCTATAATTCATAGGTTTTATTATTGCTGCTATGTATTATTTTCAGAAGGAATTTTGAGACCATCTTGGATCATTGAGAATATTTGTTGTTGTTCAACTAAGGAAGGAAAAATAGAGAAGTCCCTGTTACCAAGAGTGATGTGAAACAAGATCTCACTCATTTCTGATGACAGTGCAGATTGGAGCATCTCTTTTGGAAAAAGCCTTAGCCATTTGGTATCTATTGTAACACTACCATGGTGCAAGAATGCGCTATTTAAAAAGCGTGGGTTAGGAGAACTGAGTGGGCAGAAAGGGCTTGTGATGATTCAGTGGAAAAAAGGGAACCCAGTGGAATCAGGAAGTGTCTTTCTGGTAAACACTGGAAAAAGCTGCAGAAAAGAGAAAAAAAAAATTGCCATTTCCACTGAATCAAAATCTTTCTTCCCACTTTCGGCTTCTGTTGACAGCATGACCTAACTCTTTGCAGAAGGCAGTGACCATAGCAGATGGTGGTGTAAACACCTGGGGTATTAGCAGTTAGAAACTGGGAGAGACTAATTCTGTGGTCAAGATTTTTCAGCTCAAATCTGGGATTCAGGGTCTTGTGTGCCAAGCCAAAGAGTGAAAACACACCCTGATGAAAACCCTTCCACAGTCAGCACAATTCAAGGAGTTCCACTGAGGCCAGGACCAGTAAATAACACCAGCTCCAAAGAGTCACATGAGGGGTGTGACTGCGTTTTCCAGGCTGATGTCATCCTGTCTTCCAACTTGTGCACAATCCACACACCTGTATGTGACATATGACAGCTAGCCTTTCCTGTTACTCCTGTTTCCTATCATCACTTCTTGGGGTGAGAGCTTGTCCTTTATTTTAAACATTCCCATGTTATTGGGCAAAGCTAATGTGAGGTATATACTTTCTACCGACATTTCACCAAAAGAATTATCTGAGAGACTACAGGAAAACTTACCTAGAAAGAGGTATCACAGTAATAGATCCACAAGATATTTACACATTTTTGCTGCCATACTCCTAGGATCCCACTACCAGATCTGGAAAGTATCCAGAAAATACTTAAAGAAGTTCAAAGTTAAACATTTTGAGGTAATATACATACCCCAAATGAGAAAAGGCTTAAGTAAATTAGTAGAATATTATGCTTCTAATAAAAATTATGCATGTGAAAAATACTCACCAATATCATGTAACATCATGTGGGAAAGAGAAGGTACAATATTTGATATACGTGACAATTACAACAATGTGAAGAATAAGCACTTATGAAAACAATGAAGAGCATATACAAAAATCATAATACTTCTATTGGGTAGTATGCTTATGGGATATTATTTTTATGTTAATTTAAAAGTAAAGCAAAGACTTATTTATGCAGGATTTTTTCTTTTAAGATCAACTCTTTATTGTGCCTGTATCTTCTGAGAACTGTAAAGAGGAAGAGAAGAATTCAGTATTTTATTGTGAACATAATACTCTTCAGCTCAAGTTCCCAAAAGTGGGATTTATTTGAAATGAATTATAATTAAATAAGAAACCAGACATATTCCAATGGCTGTAAGATTAAAAATAGAGAGAAAAAAAAACTTTAAGACATATGAAAGTTAAAGATCTCACCATCACACTGACTAGATGTTTTTATTTATGCCACAGTGTAAACACAAATTGTAGATATTGGAAATGCATGATATGTCTCATCTAATGTTTTTTGGGGAATTTTGCATCTTCACCCTTGTCTGTGTTTCCAAAATATAAAGTCTACTTTGACATTACTTTACTGTGTTGGTCTTCTCCCCTCATTTATTAAAACAGAAAATGGTAGAGAAAATGTCAAAAGATTGTGTTTCTTAAGCAATATCCACCAGCTTTTAAGGAAAGTATATTTTCTAAGTCAAAAGTCACAAATAATCAAATGGAAAATCTGTTGGTTGATACTTGATGTCCCCAATCATCATGGATGTGCAAGGGAATATTTTATCCTTCTGACCAGGTTTATCATACTCATTTTTCACTTAGAATATACACACATGAAAAGTTCTCCTTCTCTGATACCTTTCTAAATAAATAACTTTGAGAGCATTTCCCCCCTTTTTTTCTTGTTTTTAAAGAGAGTGGACCAGGGAACTTTTCCTCTAATCCCGTTGAAGGCACGTTTCTGGGAAGGCTAAGTATTTAGGCACCAGACAAGAATCTGCCTAAGTTAAGCCTTGCAAAGAATCATAATATCCCTCCACTTCTTTTACTCTACTTTTCTGTATATTGGCCTAGTTCCTAACAGGTTATAAACTCTGGTATAGTTTATAAGGAACTTAGTATTGGAAATTTCTTTTAATTGGAAGCAATGAGCTGAAACCAAAAGACTGTTGAATTTAGAATTAGAATTAGAATCTGCTGTACAGCATAGAGTCTATAGTTAATGATACTGTATTGTATGCTTAAATATTTGCAAAGAAGGTAAATCTTATGTTGTGTTCTTATCACACAAAATAATAATATTAATAAATCAAGAGGGTGGGAAGAAACTTTTGAGAGAGATGGGTATGTTTATGGCATAGATTGTGGTGATGGTTTTCAGGCGTATACTTAACTCCAAACTCATCAAGTTGTATATGTCAAATATGTACAGGAAGGAAATAATAAAGATTACAGTGGAAATAAATGAAGTAGAGACTAAAAAGACAATAGAGAAGATCAATGAAACTAAGAGCTGGTTCTCTGAAAAAATAAACAAAATTAACACGACTCACGAGGAAAAAAGAGAGAGGACTTAAATAAATAAAATCAGAAATGAAAGAGGAGATGTTACAACTGATACCACAGAAATACAAAGGATCATAAGAGACTACTATGAACAATTATACAACAACAAGTTGGACAACCTGGAAGAAATGGATAAATTTCTAGAAACATACAACCTATCAAGACTGAGTCATGAGGAAAAGAAAATCTGAGCAGACTGACTACTAGTTAGGAGATTGAATCAGTAATCAAAAACCTCCTAACAAACAAGTCCAGGAGCAGACAGCTTCATTAGTGAAGTCTACCAAATTTTCAAAGAAGAATTAATACCAATCATTCTCAAGCTCTTCCAAAGTATAGACAAGAAGGGAGATCTTCCAAACTCATTTTATGAGGCCAACATCACCCTGATACAAAAACCAGACAAATACCCTACAAAAAAAGAAAATTACAGGCCAATATCACTGATGAACGTAGATGCAAAAGTCCTCAACAAAATATTAGCAAACCAAATTCAATAGCACATTGAAAGGATCATACACATTATCAGCTGGGATTCAGGACCACAAGAGTGGTTCAAGATCCACAGATCAATCAATATGATACACCACATTAACAAAGTGAGGATAAAATGCATATGATTCTCTCAGTAGATGCAGAGAAAGCATTTAACAAACTTCAACATCTATTTATGATAAAAACTCTCAACATTGCATGTAGAAAGGGAACATACCTCAACATAATAAAGGCCATATATAACAAGCACACATCTAACATTATATTCAATGGTGAAAAGCTGAAGCTCTTCATCTAAGGTCAGGAACAAGACAAGCATATCCATTCCTGCCACATATGTTCAACATAGTATTGGAAGTCCTCGCTAGAGCAATTAGGCAAGAAAAAGAAATAAAAGGCATCCAAATTAGAAAAGAAGAAGTAAAACTATCACTATTTGCAGATGACATGATATTATATATAGAAAACCCTAAAGACACCATCAAAAATCTGTTAGAACCAATAAATGAATTCAGTAAAGTTGCAGAATACAGAATCAACAAACAGAAAAAGCTGTTGCATGTCTGTACACTAATAACAAACCATCAGAAAGAGAAATTAAGAAACAATCCCATTTATAATTGCATCAAAAAAATTAAAATACCTAGAAATAAATTTAACCAAGGAGATGAAAGACCTATATATTGAAAACTATAAGACAGTAATGAAAAAAATTAAAGAAGACACAAATAAATGGAAAGATAACCCCATGCTCATGGACTGGGAGAATCAATATTGTTAAAATGTCCCTAATACCCAAAGCAATCTATGGATTCAATGTAATCCCTATCAGAATCCCCATGGCATTATGCCATTTCTTTTTGGTCTTACCACACAGCACATGGGATCTTAGTTCCCTGACCAGGGATTGAACCCATGCCCCCTGCAGTGGAAACACAAAGTCCAAACCACTGGACTGCCAGGGAATTCCTGAAATTCTCATGGCATTTTTCAAAGAAATAGAACAAATAATCCTAAAATTTATATGAAACCATGGAAGACTGTGAATAGTCAAAGCAAGCTTGAGAAAGAAGAACAAAGCTGGTGGCATCATGCTCCCTGATTTCAAACTATCTTACAAAGCTATAGTAATTAAAACAGTATGGCACTGGCATCAAAACAGACACATAGATCAACGGAACAGAATAGAGAACCCAGAAATAAACATACATATGGTCATTTAATTTACAACAAAGGAGCCAAGAATGTACAATGGGAAAACACAGTCTCTTCAACAAATGGTATTCGGAGAACTGGACAGCTACATGTGAAAGAGTGAAACTCAACCACTATTGTACACCATAAGCAAAAATTAACTCAAAATGAATTAAAGACCTGAATGTAAGACCTGAAATTCTAAAATTCCTAGAAGAAAAATACATGTGGTAAGCTCCTTGACAGAGGTCTTGGTGATGATTGTTTTGAATCTGACACCAAAGCAAAAGCAACAAAAGCAAAACTAAGTGGGACTACATTAAACTAAAAAGCTTTTGCACAGCAAAGGAAACCACTGAAGCAAAATGAAAGGGCAACCTATTGAATGGGAGAAGTTATTTGCAAATCATATATCTGATAAGGGGCTAATATACAAAATATATAAAGAATTCATACAGGTCAATAACAAAAAAACAATCCAATCAAAAAATGTACAGAGGATCTGAATAGACATTTTTCCAAAGAAGACATACAGATGGCCAAAAGATACATGAAAAGATGCTCAACATCCTTAATCATCAGGAAACTGCAAATCAAAAATTACCTCACACTATTAGAATGACTATTATCAAAAAGACAAGAAATAACAAGTATTGGTAAGGATGTGGAGAAAAGGGAATACTTGTATCCTGTTGATGGGATTGTAAATTGGTGCAGGCACTATGGAAAACAGTATGAAGTTTCCTCAAAAAATTAAAAAATAGAGAGTGACTCAGGGGAGCTTCAAGATGGTGGAAAAGTAAGACGTGGAGATCACCTTCCTCCCCACAAATACATAAAAAATACATCTACATGTGGAACAACTCCTACAGAACATCTACTGAACCCTGGCAGAAGACCTCAGACCTCCCCAAAGGCAAGAAACTACCCACGTACCTGGGTAGGGCAAAAGAAAAAAGAAAAAACAGAGACAAAGAATAGGGACGGGACCTGCGCCAGTGGGAGGGGGCTGTGAAAGAGGAAAGGTTTCCACACACTAGGGAGCCCCTTCGCGGGCAGAGACTGCAGGTGGCAGAGGGGGAAGCTTCGGAGCCACGGAGGAGAGTGCAGCAACAAGGGTGCGGAGGGCAAAGCAGAGAGATTCCTGCACAGAGGCGTGGTGCCGACCAGCACTCACCAGCCTGAGAGGCTTGTCTGCTCACCTGCCGGGGCGGGCGGGGGCTGGGAGCTGAGGCTCAGGCTTCGGTCGGATCGCAGGGAGAGGACTGGGGTTGGCGGCGTGAACACAGCCTGAAGGGGCTAGTGCGTCACAGCTAGCCGGGAGGGAGTCCGGGAAAAAGTCTGGAGCTGCCAAAGAGGCAAGAGACTTTTTCTTGCCTCTTTGTTTCCTGGTGCGCGAGGAGAGGGGATTCAGAGCACCGCCTAAAAAAGCTCCAGAGACGGGGGCGTGAGCCGCGGCTATCAGCGCGGACCCCAGAGATGGGCATGAGATGCTAAGGCTGCTGCTGCCGCCACCAAGAAGCCTGTGTGCAAGCACAGGTCACTACCCACACCACCCCTCCCAGGAGCCTGTGCAGCCCGCCACTGCCAGGGTCCCGTGATGGTCCAGGGACAACTTCCCTGGGAGAATACATAGCGCCTCAGGCTGGTGCAACGTCACGCCGGCCTCTGCCACTGCGGGCTCGCCCCGCATCCGTACCCCTCCCTCCCCCTGGCCTGAGTGAGCCAGAGCCCCCGAATCAGCTGCTCCTTTAACCCCATCCTGTCTGAGCGGGAACAGACGTCCTCAGGTGACCTACATGCAGAGGCGAGACTAAATCCAAAGTTGAACCCCAGGAGCTGTTCGAACAAAGAAGAGAAAGGGAAATCTCTCCCAGCAGCCTCAGGAGCAGTGTATTAAATCTCCACAATCAACCTGATGTACCCTGCATCTGAGAAATACCTGAATAGACAATGAATCATCGCAAACTGAGGAGGTGACTTTGGGAACAACGATATATATATATTTCACCCTTTTTCTCTTTTTGTGAGTGTGTATGTGTATGCTTCTGTGTGTGATTTTGTCTGTATAGCTTTGCTTTTACCATTTGTCCTAGGGTTCTGTCTATCCGTTTTTTTTTTTTTTTTAGTATAGTTTTAGCACTTGTTATCATTGGTGGATTTGTTTTTCGGTTGGGTTGCTTTCTTCTTCCTTTCCATTTTTTTTTTTAATTAAAAAATTTTTTTTAATTATTTTTTATTTTAATAAATTTATTTTATTTTATTTTACTTTATTTTATTTTATCTTCTTTCTTTCTCTCTTTCTTTTTTTTCTCCCTTTTATTCTGAGCCGTGTGGATGACAGTCTCTTGGTGTTCCAGCCAGAGGTCAGGGCTGTGCCTCTGAGGTGGGAGAGCCATGTTCAGGACACTGGTCCACAAGAGACCTCCCAGCTCCATGTAATATCAAATGGCGAGAATCTCCCAGAGATCTCCATCTCAACGCCAAGACCCAGCTCCACTCAACGACCAGCAAGCTAGTGCTGGACACCCTATGCCAAACAACTAGAAGACAGGAACACAACCCATCCATTAGCAGAGAGGCTGCCTAAAATCATAATAAAGCTACAGACACCCCAAAACACATCACCAGATGTGGACCTGCCCACCGGAAAGATAAGATCCAGCCTTATCAACCAGAACACAGGCACTAGTCCCCGCCACCAGGAAGCCTACACAACCCACTGAACCAACCTTAGCCACTGGGTACAGACACCAAAAACAACGGGAACTACTAACCTGCAGCCTGCAAAAAGGAGGCCCCAAACACAGTAAGTTAAACAAAATGAGAAGACAGAGAAACACACAACAGATGAAGGAGCAAGGCAAAAACCCACCAGACCTAACAACTGAAGAGGAAATAGGCAGTCTACCTGAAAAAGAATTCAGAATAATGATAGTAAAGATGATCCAAAATCTTGGAAATAGAATAGAGAAAATACAAGGAACGTTTAACAAGGACCTAGAAGAACTAAAGAGCAAACAAACAATGATGAACAACATAATAAATGAAATTTAAAATTCTCTAGAAGGAATCAATAGCAGAATAACTGAGGCAGAAGAACGGATAAGTGACCTGGAAGATAAAATAGTGGAAATAACTACTGCAGAGCAGAATAAAGAAAAAAAGAATGAAAAGAATTGAAGACAGTCTCACAGACCTCTGGGACAACATTAAACACACCAAAATTCGAATGATAGGGGTCTCAGAAGAAGAAGAGAAAAAGAAAGGGACTGAGAAAATATTTGAAGAGATTATAGTTGGAAACTTCCCTAATATGGGAAAGAAAATAGTTAATCAAGTCCAGGAAGCACAGAGAGTCCCATACAGGATAAATCCAAGGAGAAACATGCCAAGACACATATTAATAAAGCTATCAAAAATTAAACACAAAGAAAAAATATTAAAAGCAGCAAGGGAAAAAGAACAAATAACATACAAGGGAACCCCCATAAGGTTAACAGCTGATCTTTCTGCAGAAACTCTGCAAGCCAGAAGGGCGTGGCAGAACATATTTAAAGTGATGAAACGGAAAAACCTACAACCAAGATTACTCTACCCAGCAAGGATCTCATTCGGATTTGACGGAGAAATTAAAAGCTTTACAGACAAGCAAAAGCTAAGAGAATTCAGCACCAGCAAACCAGCTTTACAACAAATGCTAAAGGAACTTCTCTAGGCAGGAAACACAAGAGAAGGAAAAGTCCTACAAAAACAAACCCAAAACAATTAAGAAAATGGTAATAGGAACATACATATTGATAATTACCTTAAATGTAAATGGATTAAATGTTCCAACCAAAAGACAAGACCCGTATATATGCTGTTTACAAGAGACCCACTTCAGACCTAGGGACACATACAGACTGAAAGTGAGAGGATGGAAAAAGATATTCCTTGCAAATGGAAATCAAAAGAAAGCTGGAGTAGCAATTCTCATATCAAACAAAATAGACTTTAAAACAAAGACTATTACAAGAGACAAAGAAGGACACTACATAATGATCAAGGAATCAATCCAAGAAGAAGATATAACAATTGTAAATATTTATGCACCCAACATAGGAGCACCTCAATACATAAGGCAAATACTAACAGCCATAAAAGGGGAAATCGACAGTAACACAATCATAGTAGGGGACTTTAACACCCCACATTCACCAATGGACAGATCATCCAAAATGAAAATAAATAAGGAAACACAAGGTTTAAATGACACATTAAACAAGATCGACTTAATAGATATTTATAGCACATTCCATCCCGAAACAACAGAATACACATTCTTCTCAAGTGCTCATGGAATATTCTCCAGGATAGATCATATCTTGGGTCACAGATCAAGTCTTGATAAATTTAAGAAAATTGAAATTGTATCAAGTATGTTTTCCGACCACAACACTATGAGACTAGATATCAATTACAGGAAAAAATCTGTAAAAATTACAGACACATGAGGGTTAAACAATACAATACTTAATAACCAAGAGATCACTGAAGAAATCGAAGAGGAAATAAAAAAAATACCTAGAAACAAATGACAATGAAAACACGGTGACCAAAAACCTAAGGGATGCAGCAAAAGCAGTTCTAAGAAGGAAGTTTATAGCAATACAATCCTACCTCAAGAAACAAACATCTTAAATAAACAACCTAAACTTACACCTAAAGCAATTAGAGAAGGAACAAAAAAACACCAACGTTAGCAGAAAGAAAGAAATCATAAAGATCAGATCAGAAATAAATGAAAAAGCAATGAAGGAAAGAGTAACAAAGATTAATAAAACTAAAAGCTGGTTCTTTGAGAAGATAAACAAAATTGATAAACCATTAGCCAGACTCATCAAGAAAAAAAGGGAGAAGACTCAAATCAATAGAATTAGATATGAAAAAGGAGAAGTAACAACTGACACTGCAGAAACACAAAGGATCATGAGAGATTACTAGAAGCAACTCTATGACAATACAATGGGCAACCTGGAAGAAATGGACAAATTTTTAGAAATGCACAACCTTCCAAGACTGAATCAGGAAGAGATAGAAAATTTGAACAGACCAATCACAAGCACTGAAATTGAAACTGGGATTAAAAATCTTCCAACAAACAAAAGCCCAAGACCAGATGGCTTCACAGGCGAATTCTATCAACCATTTAGAGAAGAAATAATACATATACTTCTCAAACTCTTCCAAAATATAGCAGAGGGAGGAACACTCCAAACTCATTCTATGAGGCCACCACCACCCTGATACCAAAACCAGACAAATATGTCACAAAGAAAGAAAACTACAGGCCAATATCACTGACGAACATAGATGCAAAAATCCTCAACAAAATACTAGCAAACAGAATCCAACAGCACATTAAAAGGATCATACAATATGATCAAGTGGGGTTTATCCCAGGAATGCAAGGATTCTTCAATATATGCAAATCAATCAATGTGATACACCATATTAACAATTTAAAGGAGAAAAACCATATGATCATCTCAATAGATGCAGAGGAAGCTTTCGACAAAATTCAACACCCATTTATGATAAAAGCCCTGCAGAAAGTAGGCATAGAGGGAACTTTCCTCAACATAATAAAGGCCATATATGACAAACCCACAGCCAACATTGTCCTCAATGGTGAAAAACTGGAACCATTTCCACTAAGATCAGGAACAGGACAAGGTTGCCCACTCTCACCACTATTATTCAACATAATTTTGGAAATTTTAGCCACAGCAATCAGAGAAGAAAAAGAAATAAAAGGAATCCAAATAAGAAAAGAAGAAGTAAAGCTGTCACTGTTTGCAGATGACATGATACTATCCATACAGAATCCTAAAGATGCTACCAGAAAACTACTAGAGCTAATCAATGAATTTGGTAAAGTAGCAGGATACAAAATTAATGCACAGAAATCTCTTGCATTCCTATACACTAATGATGAAAAATCTGAAAGTGAAATTAAGAAAACACTCCCATTTACCATTGCAACAAAAAGAATAAAGTATCTAGGAATAAACCTACCTAAGGAGACAAAAGACCTGTATGCAGAAAATTATAAGACACTGACGAAAGAAATTAAAGATGATACAAATAGATGGAGAGACATACCATGTTCTTGGATTGGAAGAATCAACATTGTGAAAATGACTCTACTACCCAAAGCAATCTACAGATTCAATGCAATCCCTATCAAACTACCACTGGCATTTTTCACAGAACTAGAACAAAAAATTTCACAATTTGTATGGAAACACAAAAGACCCTGAATAGCCAAAGCAATCTTGAGAAAGAAAAACGGAGCTGGAGGAATCAGGCTCCCTGACTTCAGACTATACTACAAAGCTACAGTAATCAAGACAGTTTGGCACTGGCACAAAAACAGAAACATAGGTCAATGGAACAGGATAGAAAGCCCAGAGATAAACCCACGCACATATGGTCACCTTATCTTTGATAAAGTAGGCAAGCATCTACAGTGGAGAAAAGACAGCCTCTTCAATAAGTGGTGCTGAGAAAACTGGACAGGTACATGTAAAAGAATGAAATTAGAACACTCCTTAACACCATACACAAAAATAAACTCAAATGGATTAAAGACTTAAATGTAAGTCCAGACACTATAAATCTCTTAGAGGAAAACATAGGCTGAACACTGTATGACATAAATCACAGCAAGATCCTTTTTGACCCAGCTCCTAGAGAAATGAAAAATAAATAAATAAATAAATAAACAAATGGGACCTAATGAAACTTAAAAGCTTTTGCACAGCAAAGGAAACCATAAACAAGACCAAAAGACAACCCTCAGAATGGGAGAAAATATTTGCAAATGAAGCAACTGACAAAGGATTAATATCCAAGATTTAAAAGCAGCTCATGCAGCTCAATAACAAAAAAACGAACAACCCAATCCAAAAATGGGCAGAAGACCTAAATAGACATTTCTCCAAAGAAAATATACAGATTGCCAACAAACACATGAAAGGATGCTCAACGTCACTAATCATTAGAGAAATGCAAATCAAAACTACAATGAGTTATCACCTCACCCCAGTCAGAATGGCCTTCATCAAAAAATCTACAAACAATAATTGCTGGAGAGGGTGTGGTGAAAAGGGAACCCTCCTGCACTGTTGGTGGGAATGTAAATATATACAGCCACTATGGATAACAGTATGGAGATTCCTTAAAAAACTAAAAATAGAACTACCATACGACCCAGCAATCCCACTAGTGGGCATATACCCTGGGAAAAGCATAATTCAGAAAGAGTCATGTGCCAAAATGTTCACTGCAGCTCTATTTACAATAGCCAGGACATGGAAGCAATCTAAGTGTACATCAACAGGTGAATGGATAAAGAAGATGTGGCACATATATACAATAGAATATTACTCAACCATAAAAAGAAACGGAATTGAGTTATTTGTAGTGAGGTGGATGGACCTAGAGTTTGTCATACAGAGTGAAGTAAGTCAGAAAGAGAAAAAGAAATACCGTATGCTAACACATATATATGGAATCTAAAAAAAACCCCAAACAAACAAAAAAACAACAATGGTCCTGAAGAACCTAGGGGCTAAATGGGAATAAAGACACAAACCTACTAGAGAATGGACTTGAGGGTACGGGGAGGGGGAAGGGTAAGCTGGGGCAAAGTGAGAGAGTGGCATGGACATGTATACACTACCAAACGTAAAATAGATAGCTAGTGGGAGTCAGCCACAGAGCACAGGGAGATCAGCTCTGTGCTTTGTGACCACCTAGAGTGGTGGGATAGGGAGGGTTGGAGGGAGGGAGATGCAAGAGGGAAGAGACATGGGGATATATGTATATGTATAACTGATTCACTTTGTTATAAAGCAGAAACTAACACACTATTGTAAAGCAATTATACTCCAATAAAGATGTTAAAAAAAATAATACTTTATCATTAAAAGAAAAAAAGTAGAAAGCCCTCATTATAGTCAGCATTCAAGGTTATTTTTCAAATTCAAAATTAGATATTAGAGTCCAGGGACTATAATATCAATAATTTATTTAGATCTGGCATGTCCACTGGTCTCATATTGTCACCCAATCTGCCACTAGGATATCACAATTATTTTTGGAATTACGGAGTAGTGAAAGAGTCTTTGGGGTCAGGCTGACAAGTATTCAAATTCCAGCTCTACCTACTGTGTGCCTCAGTTTTGTTTTCTGTATAATAAGGATAATAATTTAGCGTTGTTATGGAGTTTAAATGAATAAATATAGACAAAGCATTTTAAAAAAATTAAAAAATAGAACTACCATATGATCCAGCAATTCCTCCTATGGATATTTATCGAAATAAATCTCTCAAAACACTAACTAGAAAAGATATATGCACTCAACTGATCATTGCAGCATTATTTACCATAACCAAGACATGGAAGCAACCTAAATGTCCATTGATTGATGAATGGATAAAGAATTGTGGTATATACAGGCATACCTCAGGGATACTGCAGGTTCAGTTCCAGACCACTGCAATAAAGTAAATATCACAATAAAGCAAGTCACATGAATTTTTTGGTTTCACAGTGCATATGAAAGTTATATTTACATTATACTCTAGTCTGTTAAGTGTGCAATAGTATTATGTCTAAAAAAGTACATACCTTAATTAAAAAGTAATGTATTGCTAAAAATTGCCCACACAATTATAATAGTAACATCAAAGATTAGTGATCACAGGTCACCATAACAAATATTATAGTAATTAATAAAATGTTTGAAATATTGTGAAAATTAACCCCAAATTGCACAGAGACACAGAACGAGCAAATGCTATAAGAAAAATGGTGCTGATAGACTTGCTTGATACAGGGTTGCTGCAAACCTTCACTTTGTAAAAAACTCATGTATGAGAAGTGCAATAAAGCAAAATGCAATAAAAGGAGTAATGTCTTTATATACAATGGAATATCATTCAGCTATAAAAAATTATGTGATCTTGCCATTTGCAACAATGTGAATTGACCTTGATGGAGTTAAGCTGAAATAAGTCAAACAGAGAAAGACTAGAACCATATGATCTCTCTTAAATGTGGAGTCTAAAAAAAAAAAAAGAAGAAGAAGAAAAAGAAAAAGAAAAAAAAAGTTTGTAGATACAGAGAACACATTGGTGCTTGCCAGGGGCAAGGGATTGGGGGTGGGGGCAAAGAAATGGGTGAAAGAGGTCAGAAGGTAAAAAGAAAAAAATGTGGATGGTGACGATTTTCTTAGACTTGTTAGTGGGTTATGCATTCCGCTTGCTCCCCCCAACCCCACAGTTGTGTAAAGGAAGGAAGTGCTTCTACTCCTCCCCATCCTCCCCAACCCCCCAAAAAATCAAACCCAGGTCAGTCTGACTTCAAAGCCTGAATTAGAATTTACTCTATAATCTGTAACCTCTTAAAGTAATCATTAAAATTCCTGCTATCTAGACACAATACATCTTTTAAAAACAGCCTTATTGAGATTTAACTCACATACCATAAAATTCCCCAGTTTAAAGTGTGCAATTTAATGGTGTTTATTATATTCACAGGGTTGTACAACCATCACCACAATCTAATTTTAGAACTTCCCCCCCCCAGAAGAAGCCCCATGTTTACTAGCAATTTCAAACATCTCTTAATCCTATTTTGTGACAAATCACCGGGCCATAATTGACTCTGAAAACAAATGACTGTATAATATTTATGGTGAATGTTGGGAAGAATAGTATTGGTCTAAATATTTTCTGTACCCTTAGTACTCTACTCTCACCTGCCCTACGTATTCATCATAGGCCTCTTATTACCCTCCCAGAGAGAATAACAGTGGGACAGCAAATCCATATTGTAACACTTTCTTAAAACAACTTCTAGTGTAACACAGGCTGTTATGACAACAATGCTAATCTAGGGTAATATCTTAGAGGAAGAATGAAAAATAATAAACACGAATGAATGAATGATTGAATGAATGAATAAATGAAGTACAGTCAATCATACCTCAATAGAGCGATTTTAAAAAGCTATAAGAATTAGAATATTTGGTTCATTCCTTTTTAAAAAATTTGATACTTGCATGTGTTTCAAGAATGTTTCTTACAGTTTTTTATTCCTGTCTCCTGACTTAATGTTGAAGTACACTCATAAATATTTAGAGATAGCTGCACACAAACTTTTAAAATGTTAACTTACAAATAAATGTATTCAAACGTATAAGAGCATGCATACTTCATGGAAGACTATGTTAAGGCTGTTTTCAATAATTCAGCTACTTGAAGGCAGCCATCTAACAGAGCTCAGGTCAAAATTTTTTATTTTAAAATGGAAAATACGTTAGTGGATTGCAGTGCTAGTTTCATCCATGAAATTAAGTGGTATCCAAAACAAATCATACAATAGGTCTTATGAAAAAATGTAATACACCCTTTTCCACATTTTAGTATCAATATTTATTTTCTTTTTTGGAATCTGTGTTCTGGGATGATTGTTTGGGTTATGTCTACTGCTAGCTGAGACTTGCATTTTCTCTCTATTAATTTTTCTCTGTCTATTAATATGAGAAGCAATAGGCAGAGACAGTGGCAATGCTAACATGATCTGAGTCAGTATTATTTTACTAATCAATTGGATTAATTAACATTTATGAATATATAATAATTTTTGAAAACCATTTGCAAGCTAACCTAGTAAAAAGAATGAATAGGTTTTACTTCAATGGAAACAAACTACCAAACCTATCTGTAGACTATTCCTTGGATTGCCTTCAAGTCTCCTGAAGTTTGGCTGAAAGGAAGAGAAAAAGAGTTGACTCTGAATTGAAATTTAAGTAAAGCTGAGGCAATGGAATGGCTACTGTTGAGGGCAGAGTTTCAGCAGACTGATTAATGTCCTAAAGTCTGTGGTAAATACAGACTATACAGTCCTAGATTTAAGGGTGTCTATTCTATTGGATGAAAAAGATCAGTGTCCTATTTCTCGACTCTGCAGTATTTAAAACTTTCTTTTGGTTCAGTCCTATTCCAGGGAAAGGAAGTCTTTAGTTTATTTTGACTTTTGGGAAGACCTCTATAATCTAAATTAGTTTATCATATTCATAGTGTATAAAAACTTGAGACCCAGCAAGTAAAGCCTCTAAAATCCCTTGCTCAGGGTCAACTCTTCATTCAGGACATGATTTCTTTTTCATCTAGTTGATGGTGCTACCTCTTTATGCACAAAGTATGAAACTCATAAGTAATATGAATTTTCCTCAAAGCTGTCTGAACTTATTTTCCTATAATCAGGAATGAGATAGTAGAAGTTTTCTCACTTGCTATATTGCTCTTTCTGGACATGTAAGACCCACAGAGCCTTTCTTAATTTGCAAGTTCAGATCAGTTCAAACAAATTTGCCAGGAGGCTCCTCTTCCCTACTGTATGTGCCAGGTACTCCGCCAGACACACCTAATGGTTGCAAAGTTATAGGCAGAAACTCTTGGCCAAGATTTGAGAATCCCCACAGCAACATTCTGAATTGAGTTGAAATGTTTGTTAAATTTCGGCAGACATGCAAAATATTTATTCAGGAGGTTTCTCTCGAGTAATTTAGTTTTCTCGTAGTTGTAATGTCATACGCTCTTGTAATTTTAGAACAACATGCCTTCAGAAATTTTCTTCTGCACATACAGTATTCTTCTCTCTTAATGGTACAAGATGCTTCAGAGGTCCTCAGAATTTCTTGATTTGCATTTCTAGTTGTCTTAATTAGGTTATTTTTCATTGTTACACTGGAGTCAGAGGGAAATCCACATGCTGAGTGAGCCAAACACAAAACTAGGGTACTTTATTTTACTTTCTAAAACTGAGGGTGCTCCCATCTTTGGTTCTTTGGTGCCCGATTGTTTTGTTTTTTTTTTTTTTTTTAATTTTAATTAAAAAATTTTTATACAGTTTTGAAGTGTTATTCTCCATTTACTGTGTCGATCGTTGATGATCATGACTGAGTTGTAAGCTCAGCCTGATGTAGCTACAGGGCTAAATTCTGCCCTTAAATATTCTGCAGAGTGCATTGGGAATAGTAATGAAATCTACCGCATCATTGATACATATAAATCTCTAAGAAGAAGAGAACTCAGTGCATAATAAGTACCTAATACATATTAACTATTAACATTATAGAACCTTTTTCACTTTGTGGTTGATTATGGCCCTTGTGGGCATTTTCCTTGTCACAGAATGTAGCCACCATCAAATATAGGCATCTTGGTTCTGTTCACTAATGTAGCCAAAACATTTTGCAAAGTGCCTGGCAGAGTAGACGCTCAATGATTTGTTAAATGAAAGAGTATTAGACTGGTTTCAATCAGGCTGCTGGTCTACCACCTAGCCTTTGATATCAAAGGATTTTTGGATTTGTTTAGTGTTCTAAATAAATCCTGGATTTATTTCATTTGACTTCTTATAATCCCCTATGATTGTTTCTACTGTTACTCATTTACCAATTATTGTCCCTGTTTTAAAGTGAAGTTTTCATTTGTGCCTCAGTGGAGTATGAAACATTATTAGTTCTCTCCATTTACATTGTGTTTTGGGCCTTGGCATATACTTCCTACTCCTTAAATAATTTAATTCATGTTAGTCACTAATTTTAATGTTCTTTGACCAGAGTCATTAGGACCAGTAGATTTCCCACTGTAATCCTTACTATTTCCTATCTCTTATTATTTCATATTGCTATTGTTCTATTTTCTCATTGAGTATGCCTCCATATTAGTAGTGATCACACTGTATTATCGTAATATGTGTCTCACAGAGATTGTAAATTTCTTGAAGCAATGAACCATGCCTTTCAAATTTGTATGTCTAGCATATGGCTTATAGTAAGAACTTGGTGTATTTTTGTTGAGTAAATAAATAAAACTAAAATGTGGCAAGGAGGTATTTGTTATTTAAGCCATAGAATCAACAGATAAGTATGGAGAAGAATGGCTATTACAAATATGTATGAATAGAGTGATATTTTTAAATATAAGAAGTATACAAATATAAAACTTACACCTCTGGTGGACCCTTGAAAACAAACTAGTCAGTCCTGCTTTCAAGAAGGACAAACTTAAATCTTATTTGAAATCATGCTATTGTGAATCCTGAGGATCCATATTATGTGACTATCTTATTGATGAGACTAACTTAAACTGAGGTCCTTGTAAAATTATATTAAATATACTCTTTGTTTTGGTTTGAGGCTAAGTCACATTTTATGCAGTATTGTTTCTCTTGTATATTAGCTTTTATTATGATAAAGTCCTTGTATAATTCCCTTCAGTGGAACTGATTCTATATTCTTTCTTGATAAGTATTATTATCATTAAAAAACATTATTATTATTTTTTTAAGAAAGGCTCATTAGGAAAGTGAGTTCCTGAATTTTGAGGATCTCGACTTCTTGTTGTGACAAGAATTACTTTTTTGTGTAATGATGCAGGACACCTAAAATACTTCTTAAATGCATTTACAAAGGTATCCATAGTTTTTCAGGTCCTAAAGAACTAAACAAGTGCCAGATATTCCAATAAAAGTAAGTTAGTTTTTCCCACTTTCACCTAGGATGTAAAAACCTGGAAAGAAAGCTGCTCCTACCCACCCTAACAAGGAGAAAAAGTCAGGTACACTCCAAAGTGATAACTTTTCTTGAGCCCGTTAGAGAGCTGAGGTCACAAAGTACCCTAAATTCCAGAATGACAAGTCCATGGAATATGAGTGGTCTCAACTAAACGAAGAGACTGTACCATATAAGCAGGTCAGAATAAATCAGCTAAAATTTTAACCAGCTGTTTAAAGCCAAGTGTGGGCTACCATGCCAGTGTGAAATGGATGAGTTCTCACTTACTAGCAAGATCTTTTCTATCCACCTTTACTGGGTGCTCATGAGGGCAGGACAGAAAATTGCACTTCTCCTTGGGGCACAGGCATACAGAGGTGATCTGTGCCTTCTGCAGAAAAACTCAAAGCTTCTCTGTTCCTAGTCTCTTCTCACCTATGAATAAAAGATCTTAAGCCTCCGAGGAGGGGCAGCAAACACTGTCACTCACAGGTGGAAAGAACCACTGTGGCTAGGAAAAGAGTAGAAGAAAACCCTCTATCCCCATGGGAGAGCCAAGTAGCCTGGGCTCTGGATCTCATAGTAAGACCAAGAACTAGTCTGCTACCATAGAGGAGGGCAGGAAACTCCTGCCCAAGATGAACCACAGATGCAATGCAGAGCTTGGTTACCATGGTAAGAAAGACAGAAATGCTGAAAAACCTCCATCCCAAGTTCCAGGGACACAAGGCCTGCCTAAGACTGAGGCCAAACCAGGAAGAGAGGGAACCTCCCTTCACCAAGTCTAGCCTTGAGCATCAAGCAATAGCAATCTACAGTTGGGGGTGTGGTAAGAGCATGGAACGAGCCCTCCTCTGTGGGGTGGGCATGTGGCAGCTGAGATGGAGCATGGACACTGAGAAAAACTGCTTGTTGCTCCAGTCCCCAACTAAGCACAAGGAAATTGCAACCCACTACCAGAGGAGTTTGAAGCTTGCTCTGAAGTTGGTGCACTGAAGTGAAACCAGATACAGCTCATTATTTGACTAGATTAATTTAACGTCTAACTCAAGGGGCTTGACAGAAGAGGAGCATAAATACTAGTTACCTCAGATTCAATTGTCCTACATTTAATGATGGATAGGCATTTTAAAAAATTACAAGACAAAAATTGTGAAAGAAATACAACCCACTGTCAAGAGGTAAGGGAATCAAAAGATCCAGATTCAGAGATGACCAAGAACAATCAGGTAAGGACTTTAAATAATGATAACAATTATGTTAAAGGTTCTACTGGGAAAGGTAGGTGGACAACATGTATATACAGATGGGAAACTTAAGAAGAAAGATGAAACTATAAGAATAGGCCATTTATAAACAGAAAGTTTTTTAAAAAATGGATATTAGAATTGAAGAATTTCTTTGCAAATTCATCAATAGGCTTAATACAGCTGAGGAAAGAAGGAGTGAGCTTGTAGATAAGTCAAGAAAAATTATGGAAATTATTCAAACTGAATAATATAAATTATCCAAACTGAAACACAAAGTGTAAAAAAAAATATTAAAAAAAATAACATCCAAGAGTTTTGGAACAATAGTAAATGGTCTAATATATGTGTACTAGAGTTCTAGAAGAAAATAGAGAATGAGGCAAACAAAATATTTAAAGAGATAGATTGAGAACTTTCCCAAAATAATGGAATGTATCAAACTACAAATCCAAGAAGCTCAGAGAACTGCAAGCAGGATCAATACTGAAAACAAACAAAAAAATTAAAAACTAAGTAAACAGGAAATTTGAAACATCATTGTAATCAAAGATAAAGAGATCATGAAAACAGCCAGGGAAAAAGATATTTTACAATTTCAAATAACCAAAAAAAAAAAAAAAAAAAAAAAAAAAATATATATATATATATATATATATAGTGGACTTGTTAGAAATTATGAAAGACAGAAGACAATGAAGTTACATCTTTATGAAAGAAAGTTCTTCATACAGAAGGGGTATGATACTAGGTGAAAACTTAGATTCACCAAAATAATGAAGAGCACCAATAATGTTAAAAATAAAGGAAAATATGATATATATTTTTAAACTTATTTTTAATCACTCTAAAAGCTAACTGACACTTTAAAGCAAAAATAGTGAAAATGTATTGAAGGCTTTGTAATACATGTAAAAATAAAATGTAAGACAAAAAAGTACAAATTATAGGAGAGAGAAACTGGAAATATGTTGTTTTTCTTACACAGTATGTGAAATAACAATATTATTTTAAAACAGACTATGATAAATTAAAAATATATAGTGTCAACTTCAGGGCAACCTTTAAAATCTTAAAGAAGGCAGTATAAATAATAAGCGAATTGTGGAGAGAAAAATAATAAAAAATACACAATTAATCTAAATGGTTATAAAAAAGGGAAAAAAAGAACATCTGGGAAATAAGAACCAACAAGAGAGGTGGTAGATTTAAACTCACTTTATTAATAATTAACTTAAATTATCTAACTATGCTGATTAAAAGGCAGAGATTGTCAGGTTAGATGATAATACAAGAACCGACTATATATTGTCTACCTAATACTATTTTAATCTAAATACTTGGATCTGTTAAAAGTAAAAAGATGGAAGAAGATACACCATACAAACACAAATCAAAAGAAAGTGGAGTGACCATGTTAAAATCAAACAAAACAGACTTCACCCAAGAAATATTATCCAGGATTAGGAGGAACGTTACTTATTGATAAAGATGTCAATTCACAAAGAAGACATAACAATTTAAATGTGTATTTGAAGCACAGCAGTACTTCAAAATACTCAAAGCAAAGCTGATAGAAACAGAAAAATCCATAATTACATTTGGAGATGTCAACACTTCTCTCTTAGTGATCAATGAATCAAGTAGAGAGAAAATAAGTAAGAATGTAGAAGATGTAAACAACACTATCAACCAATATGACCTAATTGACATTCATTAAAGTAGAACATATTCTGTGCCATAAAACAAATCTCAACAAGTTTTAAAGAATTGAAATCTTAAAAAGAATGTTCTCTGATCACTTAAGAATTAAACTAGAAATCAGTAACAGAAAGATATCTGGAAAATTACAAAATATGTGGTTAAACAGCATACTTCTAAATTACCCATGAATCAAAGAGGAAGTCACAGGAGAAAATAGAGAATATCTGGAATAAAATGAATAAGAAAATATAACATATTAAAAATTGTGAATATAGCTAAATGCATAAACTAATGAAAGGAAATGAATAAAAGGAAATTCCCAAGATTTTCATCCTCAGAAACTGGAAAAAATAGAAAATTAAACGTAAAGCATGCAAATAAAGTCTAGTCAGACAAAAAACCAAAAACCAAACCAAACCAAACCAAAACAGGGAAGTAAGAGGTAAGTTGATCTGAAATCCAAAGAAACAACAATCAAAATCCTAACTGAGTTGTTAATTTTTTTGAAGGGAGAGGGAGAAAAGGGTACGTGAATAGCTGATACTAAAATCTATATGGAAATTTATAAGGAAAGGGCCTAGAATAGGCAAGATGCTCTTAAAGAAGGACAAAGTAGAAGGACAGTCTCTACTGATTATCAAGACATTATAAAAGCTTTATTAACTGAGCGAGTGTGAAATTGGTGCAAGAATTCATAATAGGCCAATAGAATGGAGTTGCCAGCCTAAAAATCACCTCTCACATATTTGATACCTTAATTTATGACAAAGTTGGCACTGGATAACAGTAGGGAAAAGGTAGACATCCATAGTGCTAGGAAAAATTACATATCCATGCAAACAAACAAACAAACAAACAAACAACTTTGGACTCCTACTTCATACCACACACCTAATTTTACCACACACCTACATGTGAAAGGCAGAACAATAATGCTTTTAGAAGCTAACACCTGAGATTTCTTCTCTAGATAAGGAAGCAGCACCAAAAAACATTTCCTTAAGGTCTGTTAAAGGAGATGTCACTTGGGCCTAGGTAATTTAAAAAGCTTTTGGAAGAAGATGAAAGTTGAACTGGGCCTTGAAGAATGAATAGGAGTTGAACAGGTAGAAATTACAAGGGAGGACCTTTTATGCAAAAACTAAATATAGTGTTTGGAGAACAATGGTTAGTCCTTTTTTGGCTGGAACAGAAGGTCTTCTGTATTGAGAGGATGGGGAAGATGGCTACGGGCCAAACAGTGGACTTTGAATGTCAGATACAGAAATTTGGTATTTGTCCCTTGGGGCAATGGAAGTGAGTCTATGACGTGATGCAAGTGATAACGTGGTGGCAGTGCCTAATACAGACTGGAGTTAGGAAGTAAGAAAGATGCAAGTGGTGTATCTAACCCAGAAGTGGTAATTGCAGGTGCCTTCCTTAGAAAGATAGGGATGAATGTTCCCAATATCGTGAATAGATCATTAAAGGTGGATGTGAGTGAGGTGAGTCAAAGATAATTAGGATTTTAACTTGCAGTAACTGGAGGCATGGTGTGAAGAATGGTGGGAGATCTTTAGTAGCAAGAGGAACACAAGGGAGAAGAAGTTTTGGAGAAAACAATAACTTTGGAGCAAACTTAAGGAATGGGCAACATAGTCCAAGCAGAAATGTTCAAATGGACATTACAAACAGAGACTTGGAGCTCCTCAGGAGAGGAGATGTTTGTGCATATGAATGAATCTAGTGAGGACTGAAGCTGAAGTTACAGATGAGATCTTTGGATAAGAACTTAAAGAGATTACTGGAAGGCTGGGGACTGCATCTCTAGGAACACCCACATTTAGGAAGTGGAAGGAAAAAAGGAGGCAGTGAAAGAATCTGGGACAAGGTGATTAGAAACATGTGAAAACCCAGAAGAGGCTGTTTTTCAAGAAGAGGTATTGTTAACGATTTGAGTTGCTAGAAATTGTTTAAGAATGAAGGCAGAGCGATTGCCTTTCGAGCTGGCGGTCAGGAGATCATGGGTAACAGGGAACACAGCCTCAGTGGGGTGAGGGAGGAAGACAAATCTTTAGGGCCCCCACACTGTGTATGTTCATTTCTAAACACGTTGAAGGTGAGAGAAAATGGATTATAGATTGAAGAAACAAAATGTCATTTATCAGGTGATTAATTTAAATTTATCTTCAAAGATGCAAGGGGATAGTTAGCTGAGTTAGTTATCTGACAATACCTGGGGGACAAATGTGGTCTCCAGGCCACACCATGCCAGCAGATATTTTTTTTTGGTGTTGTTTGGGCAATAATATGCTTAAAAAATTGAATAAGGTGTGAATGTTTAGAAATGAAAAGTTTTTTTTTTTTCATAAAAATCCCTGATTTCTAGCTTCTCTTAAAAAAAAATGGAAATTTGTCAATGCTGGGCCTGTATTCTGCATAGCTTTAATTAGTTGGAGTTGAATAGCAGCTTTCCCTTTGGAAGGGCATGTGTTCTTCACTTAGCCATGGTCCCCACCGTGTGTGGGTCTCCCTATTAGACTACCTGCTACATGCTCATAGATATTTCACTTGGCAGTCCATAATTAAGCCCAACTCCCTCATTCTATAGAATAAGAGAATGAAGTCTAAAATGGAGGCATGACTTGTCCTAAAGTCACATATCTGGTCAGTGGGAGGGTCTGTCTTAGAGCCTACATCTCCTGATTCTTATTTCACGAAGACTCCTACTTTGTTAACTCATTAAGTTTCTCTCTGGCTAGGTAGTCTTTTGAGGACTGGCCCATGGCAATTTCCACCCCCTTCCCAGCTTTTAGTATTGCCAGATGGTACCAACGTGATTTATTTGGCTCTGCCCCAACCAGGTTCTCAATGCTTTCCATGTGGTCCAGATGGTGATCAAAGCTATTCCTCCTTGGACAAGAAGGAAACTCTATTGGTCACCAAGTTCAAGCTCACTCTTTTCAGAACTTTGGCATAATATGAGGCACAAAATTTCCCCATAAGGTTTCTTTTATGGAGATTTTTGAGGCCTAAGTGGAATGATGTTAAACAATGACTATCATACATTGCTTCCCAAAGTAGAAAATTAAATTCAGCTTGCTGAAATGAATACCAGATCACACTCTTCAAGTTTCTCCACCCCAGATCTATAGTTGGTCTTTCAAGAGAATTTGAATATTGTGTTTAGATTTATATTTTTTTCTGCCTTAGGAAGAAAGATAATGGTCTTTCTTATTTTCCTTCCTGATGTGAAAGTTCACTAAACATTCAAAAGAGTCCATATGCTATTAAAAAATACTGCATTGTTAGGGAGAGCATAAACAGACTCTAAACCACTCACTCAGAAAGGATCTTCTGAAAGGCTGGGATATAGCTGCATTAATTTTTTCCTTTCTCCACACATCCAGCCTTTGCCCCTCCACCACCCAATATGAATAGACCTGGCTTAAAAATAGAGCAGCTAATGATGTTTGGCTAGTGGATTTAAGATAGACAGTGTTAATCCTTAATGTTAAATATATAATGGCCCTGTGGAAATTTGGAAACACTACTATTTCAATGAAGTATGACTCCTGAGATGAAAATTGTATTTTAAAGTGTTCCAAAGCAGTCACTTCTTTCCTGAACTCATCCCTTTCATGTAATGCCTTGCCAAATGCAGCCTATACTAACCAGTATAAACTAATGGTGTGACTGTTTTCCATCATCTTACTCTAGACCTTCAGACTTAGGAGTATATCCATCAAATTACCATCGATAACAGTTTTACAACTTTTTTTCACCCCACTGCACAACTTAGATCACATATTTCCAGATTGTGATATCAGCTTCTTTGCTGCCTGATGGCCTGCCACATCTTTAGTTTTGTGATAGTATTCCCCATGGCCAGTATCACGTTCTCAGTCAGATTGAGCTAAGTTAGGGTGCACTAGTAAACAAGCTCTTGAGTCTCAGAGCTTAGTGCCTAAGTAAATAAAGGTTTGTTTCTTTCTCAAATCACTGTCCAGTGAAGTTGAATTTCTCTCTTTCATTTTGTGATGTTGTCATATTCAGTGCATCATCTCTGTGGTTGCCTTTATGAATGGTCATGAATTGGATCTTATGAAACAGGCATGAACATGGTATATTACTTCCCTCTACATGTCATGGGCCAAAACCCAGTCTGTACTTGAACCTAATCCAACTATAGGGAACACTGGAGTTTTATGCTTTTTTTTTTCTGAGAAAAAGAAAATAGAATTGGTGACTATCTACCCCATATGCCATGACATGGATCTAAATATATCATTGCTTTAAACTGTGAATACCTCCTTTGTTTTTAAAAACAAGTACCTTCTGACCTTCTGACATAGACTTTGGACCCCTATAATTCAACTTTATGATTTGACCAAGCACATTAGGTCCCCTAAGGAAAACCTGGTGTTCAAAGGAACCAGAGTCTCAAACATCATCTGCCTGTGATAGGCATCATTAAAACAGGAAGACAAAAGTATTTAAATGCGTATATGAACTTGTTGGAAATCTGAGTGTTCCAGCAAGAAGAAATCAGTGTGTATGAATGTGTCTGAGTATATCAATGTGATTACTAACAAGTCATAATCATTCTCTATCTCAGCCATACGTCTAATTTTCCAGTAGATTTTTACCCAAAATGAGGAATTTCTTTGTGTCACTTATGAGTAAATAATTTGGCTACAGCATTAGATAGATATATTCAAATGATGGCTTACAAAAGTCAACTGTAGTATTGTCCTATTCACCTAGGAGTTTTATTGTTATTGGGGATATTTTATTAAGATTAAAATTTTATATTTGGTAGGTTAATGGTCTGGATTATTGACATGGGGAGATGTTGTAATACAATAATTATTGAATGATGGTCAATGAAACAGATAAGAAAATGCACGACCTTGGCCTCGGGATTGGGATCAAGATGGTGGGGTAGGAAAATCCTGAGCTCACCTTCTTCCATGAGCACACCAAAATTACAAGTACAGTTGACTTTGAACAACATGAGTTTAAATTGCCTGGGTCCACTTGTACATGAATATTTTTTGGTAGTAAATACTATGGTATTACACAGTCTGTGGTTAGTTGAATCTGCAGAGGCAGAGGAATCATGGATACAGAGGACCAACTATAAGTTATATGTGGATTAACCCCTGCTTTGTTCAAGTGTCAACTGTACTTACTAAACAACTATCTCTGAGAATGACCTGAAGACTAGCAGAAAAGATTTTCCACAAATAAAAATATAAAGAAGGAGCTACAGTGAGATAGGTAGGAGGTAAGGTGGTGCAGTCTGGTCAGTACCCACACCTCTGGTGTAGTGACCCACAAGCAGTAGGGATATCACAACCCCAGAGGTCCCCCTGAAGATTGAGGGGTCAGAGCCCCACATCAGGCTCCCCAGCCCAGGGGTCCTATAGTGGGAAGACAAGGCCCTGAAACATTTGGCTTTGAAAGTCAGTGGGCCTTACATTCAAGAGGGCCAGAGGGGTGTAGGAAGCCTAGTCTATGTTCTTAAAAGGCACACACAAAATCTTGCATGCCCCAAGTCCCAGGTGTGGAGTCAGTAGTTTGAAAGGTGCCTGGGTCAGACCCACTTGCTGATCTTGGAGAGCCTCCCAGAGAGGCAGGAGGCTCTTCCTGGGACTGAGATGCTGACAGCAGCTGTTTTTGTGATCTCATTCTACTGTGCTGACACTGGTGCTGGCAGGTGCCAATTTGGAATCCCCCCTGTAGCCTATTAGCACCAGAGGCCTGCCCTACCCACCAGCATGCCTGCAGCAACCACACAAGTTAGGGCCTCACAGCCAACTGTGTTGGGGGCCAGACTAGCCTCCAGTGTGCCCACAGTAGTCAGCTCCACCACAACAGAAGGGTGCCTACAGTCCACGTAGGGGACACCACTGGAGCATCTAGCTCTCATGGCCAGAGCGGAGTGTGCTGCTGGGCCCCATAGGACATCTTTTACATAAGGCCTCTTCTCCAAGATTGGGAGATGTAACAGACATACCTAATACAAAGAAATAAGCACAAAGATTTAGGCAAAATGAGGAGGCAGAGGAATATGCTTCAAATGAAGAAACAAGACACCACCTCAGAAAAAGTACTAAACGAAACAGAGATAAACAATCTACCTGATAAATTGTTCAAGGTAATGATCATATAGATGCTCACCAAACTTGGGATAAAGATAGATAAGCACAGTAAGAACTTCAACAAAGAGTTAGAAAATATAAAAAAGAACCAATCAGAGCTGAAGAATACAATAACTAAAATGAAAAATAAACTATAGGGAATCAATGGTAGATTAAATGATACGGAAGAATGAATCAGTGATCTGGAAGAAAGAGTGGTGAAAGTCACTCAAGGTGAATAGAAAAAGGAAAAAGAATTTTAGAAAATGAGGATAGTTTATGGGGCCTCTGTGTCAACATCAAATGTACTAAAATTCCCATTATAAGAGTCCCTGAAGGAGAAGAGAGAGAAGAGTGCAGAGAAATTATTTGAAAAAAATAACAGCTGAAAAATTCCCTAACATGGGGAATGAAACAGACATCCAGGTCCAGAAAGCACAGAGAGTCCCAAAGAAGATGAGCTCAGAGAAGTTCACAACAGGACACATTATAATTAAAATGTCAAAAATTAAAGATAAAGAGAGAATCCTAAGAGCAGCAAGAGAAAAGCAACTAGTTATGTACAAGAGAACTCCCTAAGACCATCAGCTGACTTTTCAGCAGAAATTTTGCAGGCCAGAAAGGAGTGGCATGATATATTCAAAGTGCTGAAAAGAAAAAAAAAACTACAACCAAGAATACTCAACCTGGCAAGATTATCATTCAGAATTGAAGGACAGATAAATTTACAGATAAGCAAAAGCTAAAAGAGTTCAGCACCACCAGTTTTACAAGAAATGTTAAAAGGACTTTTCTCAGTGGAAAAGAAAAGGCCACAACTAGAAATATGAAAATTATGAAAGGAAAAATTCTCAATGATAAGGGCAAATATATAGTAAAAGTAGTGTATTAAACACTTAATAAGTTAATAGGAAGGTTAAAAGGAAAAAGTAGTAAAATCACCTATATCTACAATAAGTAATTAAGGGATACAAAAAAAAAAGATGTAAAATATGATATCAAAAACATAAAAAATTGTGAGTAGAATAAAAATGTAGTGCTTTTAGAATGCATTTAAATTTAGGAGATCATCAACTTAAAATAGACACCTATATACATAGGTTGTTATATATGAACCTCACAGTAACCACAAACCAAAAACTTATAATAGATACGCAAACAATAAAGAGAAAGGAATCTAAACATAACACAAAAGATAGTCATCAAATCACAAGGGAAGAGTGCAAGAGAGCAAGAATGGAACAGAGAACTACAAAAACAACTAGAAAACAATCAACAAAATGGCAATAAGTTCATACCTATCAATAATTACTTTAAAGTAAATGAATGAAATGTTCCAGTCAAAAGACAAGGGTGGTTGAATGGATAAAAGAACAAGACCCATGTATATGCTGTCTACAAGAGAGTCACTTCAGATCTAAAGTGAGAAGATTGAAAAAGGTATTCCATGCAAATGGAAACAACAAAAAAAGCTGGGGTAGCAGTACTTATATCAGACAAAATAGACAAACACTGTAACAAGAAACAAAGAAGGGCATTACAGAATGATAAAGGGATAAATCCAGTAAGAATATTTAACATTTAAATGCATATACACTCAACACAGGAGCACCTAAATGCATAAATCAAATATTAACTGATATAAAGGGAGAAATTGACAGTAACACAATAATAGTAGGAGATTTTAATGCCCCACTTACATAAATGGATAGATCATCCAGACAGAAAGTCAATTGGAAACATTGGCCTTAAACAACACATTAGACCAGATTGACTTAATGAATGTATATAGAACATTTCATCCAAAAGCAGCAGAATACACATTCTTTTCAATTACACATGGAACGTTCTTCAGCATAGATCACATGCTAGGTCACAAAACAAGTCTTAATAAATTTAAAAAGATTGAAATATCAAACATCTTTTCTGACCACAACAGTATGAGACTAGAAATCAACAACAAGAAAAAAACCAAAAACCACAAACATGTGGAGTCTAAACACATACTACTAAACTACCAATGAATCATTGCAGTAATGAACCTGGAAATCAAAATATACCTTGAGACAAATGAAAATGGAAGCACAACATTCCAAAATATATGGGATTCAGCAAAAGCCCTTCTAAGAGGGAAGTTCATAGCAATATAGGCCTACATCAGGAAAGAAGAAAGATCTCAAATAAGCAATCTAATCTTACACTTAAAGGAACTAGAAAAAAAAACTCAAACCCAAAGTTAATAGAAGGAAAGAAATAATGAAGATCAGAGTGGCAATAAATGAAATAAAGACCAAAAACATCAGAAAAGAGCAATGAAACTCAGAGCCGGTTCTTTGGAAAGATAAACAATATTGATAAACCTTTAGCCAGACTAATCAAGAAAATGCTGTGCTGTTTTGCACAGCAAAGGAAACCATCAATAAAATGAAAAGGCAGCCTACTGAATGGGAGAATATATTTGCAAAAGACATATCCAGGCTAACATTCAAAATGTATAAAGAACTCATACCACTCAATATCAAAAGAACAAACAATCTGACTAAAAAAATGAGCAAAGGATCTGAGTAGATATTTTTCCAAAGAAGTCATACAGATGACCAACAGATACATGAAAAGATGCTCAACATTACTAATCATCAGGGAAATGCATAAAACCACAATGAGTTTTCACCTCACTTCTGTTAAAATGGCTTTCATCAAAAAGACAAGAAATAACAGGTGTTGGTGAGGATGTGAAGAAAAAGAAACCCTTGTGCACTGTTGGTGGGAAAGTAAATTGGTGCCACTATGGAAAACAGTATGGAGTTTCCTCAAAAAAATTAAATATCAAACTACCATATGATCCAACAACTCCACTCCTGGGTATTTATCCCAGGAAAACAAAAACACTAATTCAAAAAGATATATGCATCTCTATGTTTATTGCAGCAATATTACCATGGCCAAGATATGGAAGCAACCTGTGTCCATTGATAGATGAATGGGTAAAGAAGATGTTATATATATAATGAGATATTACTCAGACATAAAAGAGAATGAAATATTGCCATTTACAACAACATGGATGGATCTAGAGGTTCTTATGCTAAGTGAAATAAGTCAAAGTGAGAAAGACAAATGCCGTATAATCTTACTTATGTTTTGTTAAAAAACAAAACAAAGGAACAAGCAAACAGAGCAAAAACAGACTCACAGATACAGAGAACAAACAAGGGGTTGCCAGAGGGGAAGGAGTGAGGTGTTGGGTGAAATAGGTGAAGGGTCTGAAAAGATACAAACTTCCAATTCTTAGGTAAGTAAGTCATGGGGATATAATATGCAGCATAACAAATATGGTCAATAATACTCTAATAACTTTGCATGGGGGCAGATTGTTACTTGATTTATGATGGTGATCATTTAGTAATGTATTTAAATGTTAACTAAAATCAGGCTAGTTTGAGGTTAATTTTAATCTTTAAGAGTTTGAGTGTGTGGGTACAGAATCTTTTCAACTCTGAACAGTCAATGTGAAGTTGTAAATACCTCTAACTTTCTAGGACTTGACTTCTTCATCTGTAAAGATAGGAATAATAATAGGATGTTATTCATAAAAGAGCTTGAAGAACTAAGTAAAATCTTCTGTATGCAGTGTTTAGTAGGGTACGGTAGGACATAGTAAGTATTCTGTTGCTACTGTTGCTATGGTAATGATGACTTGATGGTAGCAATGGACAGAAGGTCAAGCAAACGCTTGTCTTTAGCTGCAGCGAAGCATGATATGATGTGATGTGTGTAGAATGGGCTCCCTTCCTCTGTTTCCCTCAGAAATCTTGTTACTTTGTCTTTTCCATCCTTCTTCCAAGTCTCCTAGTGTTGCTACTTTCTACAACATAAAACTAGTTAATATATTTTCGTCTAATTGATTCTCCTTCCTCTAACGAATACTTCTCTCCACTCTCTTCTCCCTTCACTTCCTGCCCATTTTGCTGATAATTCTGGTGAGTGTTATTTTTTTTAGGGCTTTGTCTTCTGTTGGCTCCTTGGTGGAGAGCATTAGGAATAATAGGATCTTTTCCTGTTCTAATTGATTGAGGGACTAGAGTGAAAACTAGGCAGCTCTAATGTCTCTCTTTTGCTTCTTTTTCCCATTCTCTCTCTTAATAATTGTGGACATTTTCTTTTCAAATTGGTGGGTCAATAATTTTTACTTTAAACGTATTTTCTTTGTTTCCTAACACCCCTCAATGATCAAACATTTTATAAGTGAATATTTGCCTAGAAGGATATATCTTCAATATTTCCCCCTCATGTTCTTTCTCCTTTATCATTTCCACCTCTTTTCTTGTCATCAAGGGCCACCTTGCTGCCCCACTCCAGGGGGCGGTTTTCACATTGAATTTGATGTGAATGGTTTCCCTTGTCTTTGTGCAATGAAACCATCCTACTCCCATCCAAGAGTATTTGTCTTAGTAAAACAATACTCTGCAGAATTATATTAAATCTTATTACCATAAAATATAAATGAATCAGAAATTTCTATTATAGAGATTTTGGAGAGAGATTAATATATATATTATATAGAGACATTAATATAATTTTATAAGTTCATACATATGATTACCTTTGGCATCTAAAATGACAATAAGTCCACTGAATCCCATTTTTCTCAGCAAGAGAATAAATTTGGGTCTTTGACAGACTTATGCTTCTTGACTTATGTGTCTTGTTACTACTATATCTTTACAGAGTGCCTCCCCTCTCATAGGCAAATTTCCTGAAAGTTTATCAACATAGCTGGTGTTTAAAACAAGACAACAGACCCAAGATGCAGTCACTTATGCTAAGACCCATGACAACAAACTGAGACAATTTAATCACAGCTTCAGCTTTCTCAGAAATGGAATCTTAAACCAGCCAATCAGGAATCACCTGATCAGCACTAGTTAGATAATTTGCCTGATAGACCCCTGCCATCCCCTAAAGGAAAGTAACTTTGTAATAACCGATCTGCTTTTCACCTAGTATAGTGTCCTTATTCCTGCTCTCTTCTGCCTTTAAAAGTTTTCCATTTTGTAGAGCTCCATGGAGCTCCTTTTTTATCTGCTAGATTGGATGCTGCTCAATTCAAATCGATATTTGCTCAAATAAACTAAAATTTTAAAATATGCCTCAGTTTATCTTTCAACACTGGGGACCCTAACCCTTCAGAAACCCTTTCCCCACATGGCTCACTATGTCTAGAATCCCGTGAGTGGTTGCATCACAATCACAAAGAATAACAACAGTAATTATTATTTTAAGAGCTGCAAGTGGTGCCTTTGGACAAAGCTATTATTGAGATGACTATAAAAATGACTCATACACTCTCCAACTTCTACACTTGTTTTATATCAGTGGCAGTTTCAGATGGTTAGTGTTATTGCCTTACCAACCATTTTGACATTGTTGTTTACAAGCTTCCTGTGATGGTATGCTGCCTGCTCTTTTCAGCTAAGGTCATAGTAGATGAACTGCTAGAGCAAGTTCAGAAAGTGGTTGTAGATGTATCCCAGCCTGCAAATTCTTTGTAGAAATCATCCAATCTTGGAAATTTTATTGGTATGCTGATTCTTGCTGTCTCCACCACGCTGTCATAGTCAACTTCTTTTTACATTATTATTATCATTTGGTGATTAGGCTAGGAGAACTCAGAGAACATTTGCCCCCTTTAAATACATTCTTTGCTTTTCCTGCATCACTGATGATAATGAAACAAAAATATAAAAGAAAGGAGTTGTAATATCTGATATCTTTCTTTTAAATTTATTTTAGGTTTACGTTGATTGTTTTTTAGGTCTGGAGCAATAGATTTGTGTCTGATTTGTGAATCCACAGCATAGCTCAAATTTGCATCCTCAGGTACTTGTGTTGGTGAGTATAATTAATGCATTAATGCAATAAGCAAATATTACTTGAGCATCTACCATGTAGGCCCCTTTCTTTTAACATGACTCACAACTTCCATGAACAGTTACTACTGATACGTCTGTGTTGGTTTTTTCTGTCATGCAAAGTGGTGTGAAGGTTGAAAGCCACTGATATAAAGGGTATTGATGGAGCTTGAGAGGTCAAATAGCACAGGATTTGAACATAGCAATTTCCTGATAAAGATAATTTCTTTTCTTTTTTATTATTGCTTGAAATGATTTGGGCAATGCCTTACAAGAGCTGGGAGTTGAAATGAATTAAATGACCGTATTTCCTGTTTGTTCCCAATCATGCCCCCTTTCTTCCCTCCTTGCCCCAGTTTTGAGAGAGAAGAAAGTAAGAGCATGATAAGGAGGGAGAGAACAGACAATACAGAAATAGAAAACTAGGCAAGGAGGCAGAGAGGCAGGTGACAGAGGGAAGCTGATAGAGGACAACAGAATGCAGGAGAAAAGGAGTAACTAACGTAAGATAACAAATGTGGGGAATTTAACTGCTTAGAATGATAATTCTCTTTCATGGAGAGGAAGTGAGCTAATATTTAGTGAATATCTATTTCTCTGGGCTACCAGCTTTTCAAACTTGTTTTAAAATCATAACTCTCTTTCGAAGTAGGCATTATTATTCCTATTTAATGTGGGAGAACCAAGGCTCAGAAAGGGTGTGGGATGTGTCTTTGGCCATATGAGTGCAAAATCAATATTTGCGAGGAGGATTTTTTTACTCCAAAGCCTGTGTGCTTTCCACTACATTCATGCCAAGCCCTTGGAGAATTAGAGATGAAAATAAGGCTATAAATGAATCTTTTGTTTATGAAATATTTTCATAGCTGCCAAAATTATTTAAACAATGGATGAAACATAATTAACCAAGTAAAAATATTATCTTTTGATAAATAATAGTGACTCCAGTCTCCTATTTCATTACATAAAGGCTAATGATACCACAAGGACCTCAGAATCTTACTTATGTTCCCAAGGGAATACTTGAACCACCCATGCTCTTGAAGGCAGCATCTCCCTGGCAGATGCTCTGATGGGTTCTTGGACCACTGATCCGCAGTCCAGGCTGGTGGGGCATGACGTAGGGTCCCTGAACTCCTCACTCCCACTTTCCTCTCCTCCCTCAACTAGGTCCTTCTGGACACACACTGCCTTATCTGTTTATTATAGAGTATGGATACTATTTCTTTCTCTTAGTGCCTTGATGTAGGAAAAGTTGGGAAACACTGTTTTAAGTATTAATACCACCAGACCTAACTTTCTCTAGTAAGGTAAACATGAAATTCTGTAGGCTGTTGGTATATCCCAAATCTGGCAGAGAGCCTGGGATGGGCTGAGAGGATAAAGGCAGGCTGCCAGTTACCCCCACTATCTGCAAATTAAGGCAAATACTGCACTTCATTGCAGCATGGCTGGCTGGTGGTGTAACCCTGAGCAAGGTGCATGTGAAAATAATAGAATCCCTAAACAGTTCCCTCAAGAAAACCTTTTTTGGACTTCTTTCCTAACACTGAGATGTGGAGAGAACATATGCATAAAGGCATTACGTGTCTAAGAAATTGATATATAGTTCAGGTTCTAGATTAAGAAACTATTATTGTACCAGAGTACTACAAACCAAACCAATCAATATTCACAGATTGTTGTTATGATAGCCACATATGTTGGGAGGATCAACTGGCAAACATGGAGAGTTTCAGAATACCCAGTCACAAAAACCAAGAAGTTGGCTTAACTGTGAGAAGATAAATGTATCGGCTGCCCTTTCCCAGTGTCTTTAGGACAGAATATTTACCTTGTAATTCTAAAGTGACAGATTTAAGGGCCTTCTGGGCTAAAACATATCACAGTTCACTGCTTTATAATTTTCCTTGATTCAATCCAGGAGGTTGATGTCCCTCCTTAAAAATGCACATATTTTATCATTAAACAAGCAGTTAATTCTATGAAGGCTGGATTCTATCAAGCTATTGCTTCAGGTGTAATTGTCTAGAAAGGGGGTCTCTCCAAGAAGTGCAAAGCAACACAGCCTGGAGACACTCCTACTAGCCTAAAAAGTAAAAAGCAACGAGACCTTGACTTGTCCAGGAGTATATTCTGAACCATGCTTTACAGCATATGGAATTAAGCGCTTACTTCCTCACAGAGGAAAATTTTTCACTGGGATTTGTTTTTTGGCCTTTGTCCCCTGTGTGTATATTTCTGATGTGGAGTGCTTTGGCTGTTTGTTTAAATTAGTCGCTGCTTAAAGGAATGTCCTAGAGAATGTGAGAGCATTTCTGGAATTCTTTGGAATGCTCTGGCTATTTGCAAGAATGTTCCTCTTCCAGCTTGATTGTTTTGGCTGACAAGTAGTGACTTTCCCCAAGTTTATCAGTATAACAAAGAGATGGGCAATTCACAACTATCTTTAATGTTAGAAAAACCTGGATGTGTTAGCCTTAGTTCATAATAACAGATAACATTTGCTCAGCACTACTTTACACCACACATAATTGGTCTAATCCTCATGACAAGTTTTTGATCTAAGGCCTAATATGATCATTTCACAGATGAGGAAACTGAGGCTTTGAGAAATGACAGAGATGTCCCAGGTGACTCAGGTAACAAGTGTTGGAGGATTCAGTGCTTCAGCCTCTCTGATATCTGAGCTTGAGACAGCAAATTTTCAAGCTTTATAAATGTTTGGTTTCATAGAGGATGCCACGTATAAACTTATCATTTGTTAATTCTTCCGAGAAGCTAGTGATTCTTCTCTACGTGGCTTTTTTTTGTTTTGTTCCTTTTGCTGTCTGTGTGCCAGCACAGCATATCTGAGTGTGTTCTTTAGAATGACTTTTATACCCTGCTTACATATGTTAACCTGCAGTTTCCCCCCTGGGGATGCTGTCTCCTTCTTCTCCAGGCATCCTTCCTCTCACTCTTTCATGCCCAGTTTAGCCATTACCTTTATTATGACACTTCTCCTGAATTCCCAACTTGGAATCAGTCTCTCCCCATTCTGTGCTCTGCTCTTAACTCCTTTAGAGAAGTTTTCAAGTTACTGCATAATTATTAGTGTTCACATCTTCTTCCTCAATAGGCACAAATCTACTTGAGGCAGAGGTATTATCTGTTTATCTTCTATTCCCAGCATGAGTATACTCATAGACAGAGAAATGGTAGGGGGCCAGGAAGATGGGAGAAATGAGAAGAATTACTGTCATTTAACAAGATATGAATAATGATACCTCAATTTTATTATCCAGCAAAGCACTTGAGTTGATTGTCTCTATTCCTAAGATAGAAGAGCTAGTGTATAATTAATAGGATGCAGGTTTGGGCAGGTCTGAAGCTTCTACAATTTTGGGAACCCTCCTTAAAATCTTTTTACAGAATTACAAACACAGAAGTATATAAAAAGTAAATATTTATTACAAATAGGAAATTGTGAGACACTATAAATTAAAAAAATCTGAGAAATATGACAAAACTCATAAATCCAGAAAAATAGGATAATGTTTTTATTAATACACCACCCTGCAAACTTCTATATTACTTTTTTCCCCTATGTTTTTTTGCTACACATTTTTTTATCACCTCTGTCTGAATAATTTTGTAGTATCTTCCATAGAGAGAATGCAAAGGTAATTCAGTCTTTTCTCTAACATGGTTGATTGAATTTATTTTTATTATGAACAATGTCAAAAACTGTGTTCAGTTTTATAACTTGTTCCTGGTAATGTCATGTCAATTATTAGGATTGCTGTCAAATTTGGGAAGACTTCTATCAAGTTTCATTCATATATGAGCTATATGGTATGGAGGAATTTTCCAAAGACTAGCTGTACCTTCATGTTGCGATGATGAATGAGTTGGCAAAGCAGGTGGTTAAAATAAGTCCCTTTTATAATTAAAAAAAAGACAATTGGACAAACTGATTCATATTATCTGCCTTTGAATAGGAATCCTCTTATTTGAAACTCTTCCCTAAGTTACTTGAAAATATCAGATGCAGTCTGGAGGTTCAGAAGAGTGAGGAAAGTGACATAGCCACTGTATTTCCCAACAGGGAGGTCTTGGTAGAATTACAAACAACCATCACACTGTAGCATTGGACAGTGAGAGTTCAAATTTCAAGGTGAGAAGAAGGAACTGGGTGTTGAGGGGGAAAATGGAGACAATGGGTATAGAATATACGTTTGAGATTTTTATAAAGTAAGAAAGTAAGATGGTAAAAGAAAGACCACTAGGATCGAAAAACAAACTGGGAGGGAAAAGACTGCTTGCATTTTTAAGAGGGGGTCGCTTGAAGTCGGATTTGAAAATTTGTCTCACCAACTCTGTATTGTCTCTTATGTGACATGCCAAGGCATGTTTTGTGGGGAAATGTTAACCTGGCATCAATCATCAGTGTGTAGAAATGCTCCCTCTGATTACTTATCGTGCATACGTCAATCATACATTTAGATGAGTCAATATTTTAAGTTATTCAGCTTGTACCATCTTTCAGGGGAATATTATTGATAGCTTCTATTAATGTATCACCTTTTTTGAGGTACTTTCGCATCCATCATCTGATTGGAGCATCATACTTGTTAAATTACTGATATAGATAAATACATAAATTATTTACAACTTATAAGGAAGAGGTGAGATCTTAAAGATCCTATCTTAAAGATGCCAGGTGAATATTTAGAAATTTTCAGTTATCAGAAAGTTCAGTTACCAATTCTGGGAACTGAAAGAAGGAAATGGCATTGAAAGCACCTTCTCCCACTCGATAGTGTGGAACTACAGGATCAATAGGGATATTTATGGGAGAATTTTAAAGTAGTTTCTGCTGCCATATGCAACATATTTCCTATCCCTCCTCTGTGTCCTCTACAGAAGGTTCAGAAAAACAAGACTTATTGTTCCAATGTTTTTATTTTTATTTATTTTTATTTTTTCATCCAGTTTTATTGAGATATAATTGACATAGGGTACTGTATATGTTTCAGGGGTACAGCATAATGATTTGACTTACATAATGAAATGATGCCCACAATAAGTTTAGTGAATATCCGTCATCTCATATAGGTACAAAATTAAAGAAAGGAAAACAATTTTTTCTTGTGATGAGAACTCAAGATTTAATCTCTTAAAAACTTTCATATATAACATAGAGCAGTGTTAATTATATTAATCATGTTGTACTTTACATTCCTAGTACTTATTTATCTTATAACTGGAAGTTTGTACCTTTTGACCACATTTGTCACTGTACAAAAGTTGTTCCAATGTTTTTATATCAAGGGATTCTTTAGGAGAATAATGTTCACAGTTTAGTGTGAATGAAAATCATTTGGGTAGTGAGTTAAAATGCAGATTCCGATTCAATAGAAGCAGGGTGGGATGGGGAACTGAAAGGTGTGCTGAGCTCTGAATCCAGGTGGGCGTGGGTTGAGGGTTGGAGGGGAAAATAAGGACAGAGCCGATGTCTGGATTCCACTTATTTCCTCTTTGATTTCTTCAGTGATCCATTGGTTGTTTAGTAGCATATTGTTTAGCCTCCATGTATTTGAGTTTTTTGCAGTTCTTTCTTTTCTGTCGATTTCTAGTCTCATAGAGTTGTGGTCGGAAAAGACACTTGATATGATTTTAATTTTCTTAAATTACCAAAGCTTGTTTTGTGGCCTAGCATATGACCTATCCTGGAGAATGTTCCAGGTGCACTTGAAAAGAATGTATTTTTCTGCTTTCAGGTGAAATGCTCTATAAATATCAATTAAGTCCATCTGCTCTAATGTGTCATTTAAGGTCAGTGTTTCCTTATTGGTTTTCGGTCTGAATGATCTGTCCATTGACGTAAGTGGGGTGTTAAAGTCCCCTACTATTATTGTGTTACTGTCAATTTCTCCTTTTATGTCTGTTAATATTTGCCTTATATATTGAGGTGCTCCTGTGTTGGGTGCATATATATTTATTTTAGGAACCTGAGGCTTTTAGAAATGAAATGCCCTTTGGTCACTTACAGCTGCTAACAGAATGTGGCCCTGGGACATGAACCTTAGTCTTCAGGGCTTCAGTCCCACCTTGTCTCTATAACTGTACCCTGAGAGGTGGTGTATCCATGTGGCTAAGAGTGTGGAGTTTTGGAGCCAGGTTCTCTGGGTCAAAATCTTAGCTCTTCTACTTATTAGCTGTATTATCTTGGGCAAAATCATTCATCTCTGCATGCTTCAGTTTCCTCATTGGAAAATGGGTATAATTTGTCATAGGATTAAATGAGTTACTATTGGGAAAGGCTGTAGTAAGCACCAGGAAACCATTTGTAAGATAATTAAGAAACTCCTCCCATATGGCCTATGATGTAGAGGACAGTACTTTGTTTATCTATTAGTTTGCCCTGAGTGTATATTGCCCTTCAGCCTCCTTCCACCCTGCATCCTTGCCCATGGTGTACACATGTCCACTGTCCCCCCAGTGCTGACTTCACCAAATCTTCTCTTTCCACTTTGTGGGCTCCAGGAGAGGACAGAGTAGCCCAGTTACATGCAGGCAGTAGCTCCCTTCAATGCAAAGCCAGCAACCTGAGGAAGAGGCATTTGATCTCTTTCTCTCTGTTGTATTGCCCTTGCTTTCATCCATGGAGATATCCAGGTTATAGTTTTTAAATCTTCTGGTAGGAAACGATTGAAATTATTACCCAGGCACAGGAGAAAGTTGGGTTTTGTTTATTTGTTTGTTTTTTGTCCCTTGGGTCTTCTAATATTCTATTCTAATTGTCCAGGAGATTTGTAGCAGACTTCACAAATCTGTAGTGATTTGCACAATAATTCCCTCTTTTTTTTTTTTTTCAATATTTTCAGAGGAAAAAGTGTTCTTACTTGCCAAACATGGATAGCACCGCCCCCCACGCCCTTTTTTCTGTCCTATTTGTTAAGGCAAAACAGATAGGCATTTAAAAACCAGAACTTTTCTCTCTGGTAGTGTCCAGCAATTCTCAATTGCCTTGTTATGGTTGGATGATGTTTTCCTTTGATAGGCTATGACGTCACACTAGACATGGGTGTTGGCAGCAGCTGTTAGCCATTGGGTGGGGCAGGAAGTCCTCCCAGCAGCTGAACATTGTCTCTTGTCTCTTCCTTGCGTCACAAAGGTAACACTAATGAGAATGTTTTACATAGACTTTTTCTGAAAGCCATGACCACCCAGGCAAGCCATGGCTCACTCAGTGAGTCACTCAGTGACTCACTCACTGTAAAGGGCAGTAGTGCAAGCTTGCTTTACCCACTGCTGGAAGTTCAAATCAGTGCACTGGTTCTGTAGAGAAATATGGCAATATTTATGTATACATATTACAAATCCATGCATAGTACTTAATACAAAGTATGTGTTAAAAACACTTAAAAATGTACACTGATTCGGAAATTCCATTTCTAGGAATTTTTTATGTCTAAGGAAATACTTAGGTGTGCCAAGGTATGTAAACGAGGATGTTTATAAGAACATTGTAATTGCCAAAAAAATTGTAAACAACCCAACTATTCATGAACAGCGGATTGATGAGTAACGTATGATAGATTAACATATGGACTGTCAGGCAACTATTTAAAACCATGGTATGGAATGTAATTATTCTATGTATTATATACATGAATATATTTATTATATGTTGCTATGGGGGAAAGGACTATAGTTTGATACATTAAAAACTGTGTATATTTACTTCCATATGGATTTTTATTTGCTTAGAAAAAGAAAATATAAACAACAAAGTATTACAAACCATTATGTCAGATTGTGGGATTATGGATGATTTTAATTTTCTTATTTTAATTAGTTAATTTTGTAAAATGTTCACACTAATAACATATGTTACTTGTGTAATAAAAATGATCATGAGGGATGGTTTGTGTATGACAAAGAAAGTGTTACAAACTGTTCTACCATGTATCTCTATTTAGAAATGTTTATACATTTGAACATGTGTTAATAACATTTCACTATGTCAAACGGAGAAGAGAGAAGGATGGCTTCTTTCAAAGCTGAAATCCCCTCACAGAGCTGAAATCCCTTTAGGTCTGTTATTTTGTTGATTTTGACAGAAATACAGCTCCATAAAATTAGACTTCTGTTGAGTTAGCTTGTGGACCCTGTGTTATTATACTCTTAAATCTATGCTACAAAATCCAGAAGGACTGACAGTCTTTGATGCGTTCCCGTACAGATGCAGAAGCCAAAACAAATAAAAAATAAAACAAAACCATATATATACTTGATCTATATTTTCCTTGGAAAATATTCTAAAGAAACATCATTAGTGCCCAAGATTCCACGGCATTGGGTTTGCTCCTTTGTGCTCTATGCCATTTAAATTTTTGTACCTCCTTATCTGCAACTTTGTGGCCATATTCTGAATAATCTTTTGGATGCCAAGGGTCTTTACTGAATGCTTTCTCAGGTTGGGTTTTAATGTTGTTTCTATAATAAGGAATAACATATGTCATCGTGTTAAGTTAGGCAACCAGATTTTAAGTCTGTTTCTGTAATTGATGGCTGTGTGATCTGGCATTATGATGAATGATGATGAAGATTATGATGATGATGATGATGTAATAGATGTTGTAATCATAGTAGTAGTAGTAACTACTAGGTAGTAGTAGTAGTAATAGTAGATATTAGTAGTAACTACTAACAATAAATCTAGTAGCAATTCTATCTATGGATCCCTTACTATAAGTGAGGAACTCTGCTAAATACTTTAAATCCATTGTCTTATTTCATCCTGAAATCTCCCTTATAAGTAGATATTATTATTCTCATTTCACAGAGGAGGGAATTGAGATTTAGAGAGATTAAGTAATCTACACAAATGACACAATTAATCGGTGGCAGAGATAGGTATCAAACCCAGGTTGTATGTCTCTAACCCTGAATTCTTTCTGATATACACACTATCTTCCCAGATCTCTTATAATCTCTGGGTCTTTAGTTTACCATTAATAAAATGAGTAGGTTAGGTTAACTAAATTGTTGCTGTGGTTTCCTGTAACTTTAACATTCTTGTGGTCTATATGTATTGCAGTAGAGAACTGAGGTCATTAAATGGATAAAGCCAAATTGCCTGGGTTTGTATCTTGGCTTTACACCTTGCTAGTTTTGTGATCTTGCCTAGTTACCTACTTCTCTGTGCTTCTGTTTCCTCATCTGTAAAATGAAGCTGGCAATAACTGCTTCATAAGATAGCTGTGAGGACAGAAAGAGATAATATGTGTACATTGCCTGACATGGAGGAGGCGCTTTATAAGTGAATTCTGATATTAATATATTTTCTCAAAATACATGAAAGAAAATCTAATTTCCTTTCCTTTTTGGTGTAATTCTTTCACATTCAGAATCTTTGATTCAGCACAACTCCAAACAATTTCAAGTTCTGGGGTTGCCAATTCATCTAGTATGTCAGGAACTTTTCCAATTTGAGCCCTGGAAGTCCCATCCCAGGAACCCCTCAGTCCTGGAAAACGGGGACAGTGGTCACCCTACTTTTAACTCTCTAGCCTGACTCTATAGGTCCCAGCTTGTATGGCTCATCTGTCTCTTTGTTCATCTTTACAATTTCTAGTAGCCTTTGTCTCTCACATCCTGGAGGAATGTGGGAAAACTTGGAAAGTACACTCATTCATAAATGTCTTTCCTGTTTCACATCCTCATGTGTTTTCAAGGTCCTTACGTCAAAGCACTGTAGAACTTTTTACCTGAAAGTTCCCTTAGAAAATGTCTTAGCCTATTTTGAGGCATGGCTGGACAAGGTCCAGTTAACTGTAATAGCATGAGGAAGGAGAAAAAACTCAACCCATGCATTAGAAGTATGATGCTTCTGGGACCCAAAGCCAGGTGTAAAGAAAAGATGGTCCAGATTATGGTATCTGAAGCTTCTGGTGATGGGCAACAGGTGGTAGTCTCGATTTGGGAGAAGCAGCAAAAACACCAGGCACTGACGATTCTCATAGGTGAGTGTCAGATGGTAAAGGACAACGCAGGGGTGGTGATACTCAGTTTCATGCAGGGCAGGCAGGCCAGTCATCAAAGAGGCAGACTTCAGCCAAGAACATTTCAGGGACAGACTTCCAACCAGGGGTCCACAGAACTGATCTTCTGAAGGGGACCAGAGTTTTAAGTAGGTTGTAGGCAGGGAGTCAAGGATGAATAGGACAGAATCCCAATTACTTGAATTAAGACATAAGATGGAGACTATATCTTGATGAAAAGATGACACCCACTGATCAGACTTGGGACAGTAAGTCACGGTGAGAATATCAACAAGGGTGACTTCATGCTGAGTCTCAGAATCTTCAACTTTGTCCTCTCGATTGTAATTCCTGCCTAACATTAGGATTAGCACCAAAGTAGTAGTTCTCATTCTTTGCTGTGATTAGGAATCACCTGGAGTATTTATAAAAATCAAGATTCTGAGGCTCTATTCTTAAAGATTCTGATCCATTAGCGTTGTGGCTGGTCCGAGGACTATGCATTGTTTATATGGCCACACACCACCGTGTATTTGGCTAGGGTTGGCCCATTTGAGGGTCAATGCACTAGAAGATCCAGGGACGCCAACTGCAGAGGCAGGAACTGAGGGTAGCCTGGCAGCCCCTCCCATTTGTCCATTAGAACCTGAGGTCCAGAGCCAGGACCAGATCCCAAGGCTCCTGGTATTGATTCGGCTGCTCTCTTGATTGTGTGTGGGATTCAATGTCACGTGTAAACAATATCTTTTGTTTCCTACATGTTGTCTTAAATATCTGCCAAGGCAATATGCCCCTTTATGTGGGGGGGGGGGGGGCGGCTTTTTCTGTCTCCGTGAATCTTGGGATTTGATTTATTCCTAATAAGGAAGTTTCCTCATAAGTCTGACTTTGAGGCACACACACAAAATGACACGAATATATCTTTCAACAAATTTTTCTTTACAACCAGCTGGCAAGCTTCCAGTTCTCTGACAGCCTAAACTTAAGCCAGATCCTCCCTAGAAATATGGGCTGGACTCTTCATAATCTTGGTTTGTGACAGAGGGTGGTTGATCCCGCTGAACCAAAGTCAGGACAACTTGGCAAATACATGTAGTGCTCCTTTTTTGTTTTAGACATTCTATATGTGGGCTCTGAATGCACAGGTAATCTATTTGAAACTTGGAGATCAAGGAATAAAGAGGGCCAAGTGTAGTTTTAAGGAGTGGCTTTAAGAAATCCTGGGTGTTGTATAGATTAAAGTTAAGAACAGTTCCAGTTTCTGATAGCTAAGTCTGACACATGTGTTCTTAATTTGGTTATAAAGCTGAGCAATGACTATGAAGTTTGAAAGGTAGGAAGGAATGCAGTGCTATAGATGATGAAGATGCCAGATTCTCATCATTAAGAATTTACTTTTTAACGATGAAAAACCAACATGATTAAATTGAGTACACAATTAGCTTGTACCTTGTGAGGGACACAGAGGAAAACATAGTTCCTGAGACCTCCCAGCCTTTCTAGAATGCAAAGAATTTTGGAGCGATACAGTAAAGATTCCTAAGCTAAGTATTCCCAGTAAGAGTAAATATTATTCAAGATGTGTAGCTTTGAAAACAACCTATAGGTTCTAAAATTGTCATACGGTTTCCACATAGGTTGAAAAACAAGACAAGCGATTTTATTAAAATCTACTTTATTATTAATAGCTTCCAAAACCCACATCTTCACATCTGCTAAGCACATAATGAGAGTAAAATGTGTTAATCTTTTAATGGGCTTAGGACATATTTTCCACTTTTCTGTTACTCTTTCTTTCTAATTCAGTGGATAATTTTCAGAAAGGAGCATTGCTTTGGAACAGGCTGTAAAGTCAATTGAGACTCAAGCCTTAGGAAAGCCATAGTCAGTAGTTCAGCTCCCTTTAAAGATAAAGAAAGCTACAAACAGCTTCATCTCTTAGATACATACTGAGATATATGTATACACACACACACACACACACACACACACATACACACACACATTTTATAGCCTAGGAAATCAAAGGTCTCTTACTGATAAAAATGATCTCTAACTCTTTTCTGGAAGAATACAGCTGTATATATAAATAAATAAGCAATTATGCTTTAATGGCTATTCAATCTGATTAGAGGGGGTTATAAGTATTTCCTATAGAAGAGCCTCTTTGTTAGAGAGCAATCAGAAAATCCTGTATTTAATTCTATTCCTCAATTTGATCCATGCTGTTCAACTAAAAAACACATTTATGGAACCTGTCCTGGGCAAAGCATGGAGTAGCTGCTAAGGATACAAGATACAAGAGGCTTTTGCCTTTAATGGGCACAGAATCTAACAGGGAAAATGGACACACAAAGAGCTAAAAGTAAGTTCTCTATTTGCAATGTTAATAAAATGCCATATTCATGCAATGTTCATTGGTGCTCATTTTGCTGGGAATTCACTAAAGAATGAGTAAAATTTCAGTAAATGGATTTATTGATCCAGCAGATAAAAGTGTGGTGTCCAGGCAAATATAGATAGCTACAGATATGATACACAGGGCAGTGGTGATAAAAAATCAACTTGATCCTTTTGGTAGGAGGGAGAGTTTTACACATCAGGGTGTCCTGAGTGTGGGGTTAGGACAGCTATGTTAATTCAAGAAAGAAAAGACAACTTTTGGGCACCACAGGTGCAGGGTAGGAGATAGAGTCTTATGGAGTCCTACTACAGCTCTGACTCTACCAGCATCCTTTAGTATTCTTTACTGAATTCAATTCACCAAACTTTAGTGAGAGCTTACCCTATGCTGGGCTCAGGACTCAGGGTACAAGTAATCCACAAGCAAGTAAGGGAGGCAAACATGTAAAGAAATAAACGTTATTCTGTAAAGAAGGTACTAAATAGAGTCGAGGACACAGTTCATATTTTAGGATATGGGGAATCCCACTCCTGGGCATATATCCAGAGGAAAACATGGTCCAAAAGGATACATGCACCCCAGTGTTCATTGCAGTACTGTTTACAATAGCCAAGACATGGAAGTAACCTAAATGTCCATTGACAGATGAAGGGATAAAGATGTGGTACATATACACAATGGAATATTACTCAGCCATTAAAAAGAATGAAATAATGCCATTGGCAGCAACAAGGATGGACCTAGAGATTGTCATACTGAGTGAAGTAAGTCAGACAGAAAAAGATCATATGATATCACTTATATTCGGAAGCTAAAAAGAAATGATATCAATACAAATGAACTTACTTAAAAAACAGAAATAGACTCACAGACTTAAAGAATGAACTTACGGTTACCAGGGGGGAAGGGATAGTTAGGGAGTGTAGGACTGACATGTACACACTGCTATATATAAAATGGATAACCAATGAGGACCTACTGTATAGCACAGGGAACTCTGCTCAGTGTTATATGGCAGCCTGGATGGGAGGGGAGTTTGGGGGGAGAATGGATACATGTACATGTACGGCTGAGTCGCTTTGCTGTGCACCTGAAACTATCACAACTTTGTTAATTGGCTATACTCCAATATAAAATAAAAAGTAAAAAATAAAAAAGAAAAGAACTCCAAATCCTGGTGACTTAATGCGAAGAAAATATATTTCTTGCTTATGTAAAATCCAATGCTGATGACCCTGAATGGGCAGCTCTCCTGGCTGTCTTTCCTCCAAGCAATGACTTAGAGACTGGGCCTGCTTCTACCTTGTGTCTCCACCATCTTGTATTTTTAAAGTCACCCTGGGGTCACCCAGCTGGTAGGTGGAGGGAGGAATTCATGGAAGATACTCAGGTTTTTTCCTGGAAATGATACATGTCACTCACATCCACATTCCATTGGCTAGAACCAGTTACATGGCTCCACCTTGATGCAAGGTAGCTGGAAAATTGGCAGCTATTTCTAAGAAAATCAATGTAATTTTCACAAGGAAGTGGAGCAGAAATCTTCGGTGGCCTCTAGCAGCCTCTGCAACAGTGCAGTGGGGGCCAAAAGGGAGCTCTCTCTACAGAGACAGTGATGTGTGTGATAAGTCTTGATGGAAAAAGGTTTGGCTGTCAGATGAAGGGATGTAGGGAGAGTAAAGGATTCAAAGCAGCTACATGTCTATAAGGATGGAAATATGAAACCTCACAGTAGTGGCAGGAAAGTGCCTTACTGCATTAAAACTGGGGCCTATAGGACTTCCCTGGTGGTTCAGTGGTTAAGACTCTGAACTCCCAATGCAAAGGGCACAGGTTCAATTCCTGATTGGGGAAGATCCCGCATGCCGTGTCTGGCATGTGGCATGACCAAAAAAAAAAAAAAAAAAAAAAAAGACTGGAGCATATAGATAGAGTAAGGATAGAAGTGATGGGAGATGGGGAAGGAGAGTTTTGTAGTTATCCTCTCATGTGGAGACTTTGCAATCTCTGAATAGGAACTTGAAGCTATTAAGACTATGTAATTAAACCTGGAAATTTGAAATTTGGCTTCACATTAAATTGATACGGGACGTTTTTTCTTAATGCTCAGTTTCAGGCCCCTTAACTCATTTAGATCAAAAATCAGAAGAAATCTATAATTTAAAAGCTGCATGGAGGAATAGAATGTGTCACCTAGATTAAGAATAACTGAACTAAAGTTATTGTTTAAATGCAAACAAATATTTGATAGACTTTACTCCAGTGGCTATGGAGAGAAGAAACACATAAATACTTAAAATGAGTTTAAAAAAATCCCATTCTAGAACAGGTAACACAATCAACAATTGACGTTCTCTGGAAATATAATTTTAATCATCATCAAGAACATTTATGAGATGTCTGTTTCAGGTAAGGCAGCTTAAGAGAACAAATTTTCATCCAAAGTCTTGTAATTTTCTATTAAGTGAGAGAGGTTGTCTAATGTAATAGAAGGGTAAGGGAATGTGGACTCAGCCTTTGCTTTGAATTCCTATTTACCATTTTCTAGCTAAATTATTTTCTACAAAAGTTACTGAATGCCTAAGAAAGTTATCTAACTTTTCTGAGACTTTTTCATTATTTGAAAAATAAGATAATCATTTGTGCCGATGTTGCTGGTTGCCTCCTTAATATTCATTTCTCATCTCCTTATTTTGTTAGCTGGCAACGTGCTCAGCTAAAAGGCTTGATTTCCCAGGCTCCCCTGAAGTGAGCTGTGGCCAAGTAACACGTTTCTGCTGAATGAGAAGTGAGCAAAGGAGAGAGCAGCAGAACTTGAGGTCAGAGGACTAGGGGGGGTAGACAGATCCTGTGGGGCTTTGAGGCTGTTTTAAAGCTTTGGATTTTACTTTGAAGGAAATGGAAGCCAGGAAGTGTCCTGAGAGACAGACAATTACTCTGGATGCTGTGTTGAGAGCAGACTATAAAAGGACAAGGATAGGGAAGGGGAGAGCTGACAGGAAATTGTTGAGGTAATTTAAGTGAAAGATGATGATGGCTTAGACTAGGATGTGAGCTATGGAGATGATATAAGTTGTCAGATTCTGGATATATGTTGAAAAGAGAGCCAACAGGATTTAAAGATGGAATGGATTTGGAGGGGCGGTGTGTTTGTGATTAAGATAATGAAGAAAGAATCCAAATTTGTTTGGCTTGCATAACTATAAAGATAGGAATGCCTGTAACTGAAATGAAAAAGGCTACAGATGAAGTGTGTTTAAGGGGAATGATCAGGAGTTGAGTTCTGTACATATTGAATTTGATACGTCTATTCGAAATTCAAGAGGACATGTGAAGTTGGCAGTTTTGTGTATAAGTCTGGAGTTAAGACAGAATCTGTGCTGGAAATATAAATTGAAGGATTCCAAGATATGTTTAAAATCATGAGATTGCATTAAATCACCAGAGTCAACGCAAATAAGGAGAGATGTGTGTGCCATGGATCAACCCACCACTAATAAATCAAGGAAAAGAGAGAAAAACAGAAAGGAGACTGAGAAGGAGGGTCCAGTGAAGCAGAAGGAAAGGCAAAACTGTTGCTCTGGAAGCCGAGATACAGAGAAACGATGGGTCAAATGCTGCTGATCAGTCACTGAGTAAGATGGGGACTGGGAATTCACCATTGGATTTAGCACTGTGGTGGTCATGGGTGTTCTCAGGAGACAGTGTCTGGGAGGAAATGGAAAGAGAGGAGTTGGAAACATCAATAAAGATGACTCTTTCAGGAAGTTTTAAAACAAAGACACAAGGTAGTTGCTAGCGTGAAAGTGGAATGAGGGGCAAGAGAAAGTTGAGGTGTGTGCGTTAAGATTTGAGAAGTAACATCCTGAGAATATGCTGTTGGGAATAATCCAGAGAGAGAGCAAAGAAGTCAATGACGTTGGAAAGAGGAGAAATTGCCAAAGTGATAACTTTAAATGGGGTAGTGGGAGCCAATCTAAGGCACATTTAGGGAAGCATGGTGCCAAATACAGTATAAGGCACCAGGGAGGATATGAAAGTAACATATCTGTTGCCTCAAAGAACTTAGAGTCTTTCTAGGGAAACCATTGTGGACCTGATGGCCCCTTAGAGCTTGCCCCACCCAATCATCTTTTTTTTCACGTGTCATAAAGATTCTCTGAGATTTTAAGATTTGAAATTCTTAAAGGCACAGCCAGATGGACACACCATTGTCCTCCTTCATTATCTCTGTTAGACAGAGAATTCCACACCAGGTATGCATTCCCCAATCAGATTTACCAAACCAGAAGACTCCCATAATCCTATATTTTATGATCAGCTCATGACGGATTCATCATGGTCTTTCAAACTTTCAGCACACACTGTCTGACTCCCTCTTTAATTCCAGGTCTCTTGCTAGGTGCTGGGTTTGGAGAAATGAGAGAACTGAACTCCCTGTACTTAAGCAGGCGATGAGCACCTGATATAAAGCAGTGGTGTTGACTGCAGGGTGGAGGGAGGGGCATATGAGACAGAGACTAAGAAAGTCGAATCAGCAAAATTTAGCGATTGATTGGAAATAGAAGATTAGTAATATTGAGGAGTTTACATTTATTCTGAGTGTTCTAAATACTAATCTCAGTTTCTATAATGTCTAGATTGATAACCATGTATTACTATTCATTTCATTTGACATTTTTAAAGTTTTATTTGTATTTTCCTAGAAGTTAATCAATTTTATATACATTTCTCATCTTTTTACTGTAAAGTTTTACGTAACACTCTATTTACACTTTAAATCTTTTGTGAATCTTTATATTTGCATTCCTAAGATTTTACACCTGTGCTTTTCTAAAAATTTACATATATTTAACAATAACTTACCTTGTGATATTCATCAGTTATACTGTTTTCAGTTTTCAATTGCAGAAAAATGTGCATAATTCTTAATGTAATTCTCTGCTGAGTTAGATTTTCTCCCATTTCCTGGCTCCATGATCTTCTCAAAACAAGAACACCTAAAACAGCAGCGTCGATAACAGTATAACTATAAACACAAGTACTAGGGTCTTCTTGTCCCTGTGCTCAATTCTAACACTTGTGGGTATTCCATTTCCTTTAGTGCAATATATCACTGATGATATACAACTCTTGCTTTCTCCCCAGTGTTTTCTGAGAGTAATAGCTCCTACTACGATATGAATGAGAAAGTACAAGTGATTAAAGGACAAAGCAGGGGGAAGGCCTGCTCTGAAAACTTTTCCACAGTGATAGAAGAACAGTTTTCTGTTCTTTTTTGTTTGGCATAAACCTTAGGTTCTGAAACAAGATGCAAGGGGAGAGAGAGAGAGAGAGGGAGAGAGAGAGAGAGAGAGGATATTCTTACTGACTTTCACGTGGGCAAGGCATAGGTGGGCCACTGATTGTATTTTTAATAGTTTTATTGGTCTCCTAGTTAGTAGCAAATCACCTCAGGTTCTGATATAGGATACTACAAGTTTTCCTTTCTTTTTCTGTTTTTGTAAATATACTCATTTAATATATTTATAAATATTTGTATATTAAAATATTTATATATAATATATAATACAAATAACATAATATATTAGATATATATATCAAATGGGTATGTGTAAATAATCGTACCATAGCATGGCATCCATTTTAAAAACATGTAACAGAAGACTATTTAATTAATATGGGAAAACACACAATATCTTGTGGAGTGAACTACTCAAATTACACACAATATTTATCAAATGATCACACTTTTAAAAAGGTGTGATCATTATTATTGTTCTCTACATAATATATAATATAATAATATAATATATAATATAATAAATAATATATATATCATTATATAAAATATATATTATATTATGTAACAATTATAATATATAGTGATATATTATTATATAGAATATATATTATATACTATTATATTATATAACAATTACAGTATATAAAATATATAATAAAACAATGTATTATATATTATTAATAAATATATATTATAATTATATTATAAAATAATTATAATATATATATAAAATCCCCATGGTTTTCTTAGGATAAATGTCCTCAGTGGCATTTCTGGGGAAAAGAACATCAGCACTAGGACGCACTGGCTCTAGGTTGCAGACTGCCCTTTAGAACAGTGGTACCAGTTTAAACTCTCACCAGCACTACACTTAGGCTCAGTGGGTATTGCCATTTGTCATTGTCTTTTGTATTAATTTGCCAGTGCTGCCATAATAAGAAACCATAAACTGGATGGCCGAAACAACCAAAATTAATTTTCTTACAATTCTGGATTAGAAGTCTGAGATCCAGGTGTCAGCAGGTTTGTTCCCTTGCACCAACTGTATGTGTAAAATAAGAGCGTGGGGAGACAGATCGCTATTTCTAAGTATGTAAGGATACCAGGGTGGCTGGGGTGATGTGAAGGAGGAGGGAGTGAGGTCAGGGCACTTCAACGAGTGAGACTAATCTAGTTGTACATATCTTTCAATGCCTTGGTATGTGAATGACTGATCGTACTAGTTGGCTGATGATAAAATCATGAGCTCTAAACTTATTCCTAAAAGCTCTGTAAAGTAGCCATTGCCTCATTGTCATTGTTTTTTTAAATTTATTTTTATTTTTTTTAACGTCTTTATTGGAGTATAATTGCTTTACAATGGTGTGTTAGTTTCTGCTTTATAGCAAAGTGAATCAGGTATACATATACATATGTTCCCATATCTCTTCCCTCTTGCATCTCCCTCCCTCCCACCCTCCCTATCCCACCCCTCTAGGTGGTCACAAAGCACAGAGCTGATCTCCCTGTGCTATGCGGTTGCTTCCCACTAGCTATCTATTTTACATTTGGTAGTGTATATATGTCCATGCCACTCTCTCACTTTGTCACATCTTACCCTTCCCCCTCCCCATATCCTCAAGTCCCTTCTCTAGCAGGTCTGTGTCTTTATTGCCGTCTTGCCACTAGGTTCTTCATGACCTTTTTTTTTTTCCCTTAGATTACATATATATGTGTTAGCATACTGTATTTGTTTTTCTCTTTCTGACTTACTTCACTCTGTATGACAGACTCTAACTCCATCCACATCATTACAAATAACTCCATTTCATTTCTTTTTATGGCTGAGTAATATTCCATTGTATATATGTGCCACATCTTCTTTATCCATTCATCTGATGATGGACATTTAGGTTGTTTCCATGTCCTGGCTATCGTAAATAGAGCTGCAATGAATATTTTGGTACATGACTCTTTTTGAATTATGGTTTTCTCAGGGTATATGCCCAGTAGTGGGATTGCTGGGTCGTATGGTAGTTCTATTTTTAGTTTCTTAAGGAACCTCCATACTGTTCTCCATAGTGGCTGTATTGATTTACATTCCCACCAACAGTGCAAGAGTGTGCCCTTTTCTCCATACCCTTTCCAGCATTTATTGTTTCTAGATTTTTTGATGATGGCCATTCTGACCAGTGTGAGATGATATCTCATTGTAACTCTGATTTGCATTTCTCTAATAATTAATGATGTTGAGCATTCTTTCATGTGTTTGTTGGCAATCTGTATATCTTCTTTGGAGAAATGTCTATTTAGGTCTTCTGCCCATTTTTGGATTGGGTTGTTTGTTTTTTTGATATTGAGCTGCATGGGCTGCTTGTAAATCTTGGAGATTAATCCTTTGTCAGTTGCTTCATTTGCAAATATTTTCTCCCATTCTGAGGGTTGTCTTTTGGTCTTCTTTATGGTTTCCTTTGCTGTGGAAAAGCTTTTAAGTTTCATTAGGTTCCATTTGTTTATTTTTTTTTTTAATTTTCATTTCTCTAGGAGCTGGGTCAAAAAGGATCTTGCTATGATTTACGTCATACAGTGTTCTGCCTATGTTTTCCTCTAAGAGTTTGATAGTGTCTGGCCTTACATTTAGGTCTTTAATCCATTTTGAGTTTACTTTTGTGCATGGTGTTAGGGAGTGTTCTAATTTCATACTTTTACATGTACCTGTCCAGTTGTCCCAGCACCACTTACTGAAGAGGTTGTCTTTTCTCCACTGTATATGTTTGCCTCCTTTATCAAATATAAGGTGACCATATGTGCGTGGGTTTATCTCTGGGCTTTCTATCCTGTTTCATTGATCTATGTTTCTGTTTTTGTGCCAGTACCATACTCTCTTGATTACTGTAGCTTTGTAGTATAGTCTGAAGTCAGGGATCCTGATTCCTCCAGCTCCATTTTTCGTTCTCAAGATTGCTTTGGCTATTCGGGGTCTTTTGTGTTTCCATACAAATTGTGAAATTTTTTGTTCTAGTTCTGTGAAAAATGCCAGTGGTAGTTTGATAGGGATTGCATTGAATCTGTAGATTGCTTTGGGTAGTATACTCATTTTCACAATGTTGATTCTTCCAATCCAAAAACATGGTATATATCTCCATCTATTTGTATCATCTTTAATTTCTTTCATCAGTGTCTTATAATTTTCTGCATACAGGTCTTTTGTCTCTTTAGGTAGGTTTATTCCTAGATATTTTATTCTTTTTGTTGCAATGGTAAATGGGAGTGTTTTCTTAATTTCACTTTCAGATTTTTCATCATTAGTGTATAGGAATGCAAGAGATTTCTGTGCATTAATTTTGTATCCTGCTACTTTACCAAATTCATTGATTAGCTCTAGCAGTTTTCTGGTAGCATCTTTAGGATTCTCTATGTATAGTATTATGTCATCTGCAAACAGTGACAGCTTTACTTCTTCTTTTCTGATTTGGATTCCTTTTATTTCTTTTTCTTCTCTGATTGCTGTGGCTAAAACTTTCAAAACTATGTTGAATAATAGTGGTGAGAGTGGGCAACCTTGTCCTGTTCCTGATGTTAGTGGAAATGGTTTCAGTTTTTCACCATTGAGGATGATGTTGGCTGTGGGTTTGTCATATATGGCCTTTATTATGTTGAGGAAAGTTCCCTCTATGCCTACTTTCAGCAGGGCTTTTATCATAAATTGGTGTTGAATTTTGTTGAAAGCTTTCTCTGCATCTATTGAGATGATCATATGGTTTTTCTCCTTCAATTTGTTAATATGGTGTATCACATGGATTGATTTGTGTATATTGAAGAATCCTTGCATTCCTGGGATAAACCCCACTTGATCATGGTGTATGATATTTTTAATGTGCTGTTGGATTCTGTTTGCTAGTATTTTGTTGAGGATTTTTGCATCTATGTTCATCAGTGATATTGGCCTGTAGTTTTCTTTCTTTGTGACATCTTTGTCTGGTTTTGGTATCAGGGTGATGGCGGCCTCGCAGAATGAGTTGCGGAGTGTTCCTCCCTCTGCTATATTTTGGAAGAGTTTGAGAAGGATAGGTGTTAGCTCTTCTCTAAATGTTTGATAGAATTCGCCTGTGAAGCCATCTGGTCCTGGGCTTTTGTTTGTTGGAAGAATTTTAATCACAGTTTCAATTTCAGTGCTTGTGATTGGTCTGTTCATATTTTCTATTTCTTCCTGGTTCAGTCTCGGCAGTTTGTGCATTTCTAAGAATTTGTCCATTTCTTCCAGGTTGTCCATTTTATTGGCATAGAGTTGCTTGTAGTAATCTCTCATGATCGTTTGTATTTCTGCAGTGTCAGTGGTTACTTCTCCTTTTCCATTTCTAATTCTATTGATTTGAGTCTTCTCCCTTTTTTCTTGATGAGTCTGGCTAATGGTTTATCAATTTTGTTTATCTTCTCAAAAAACCAGCTTTTAGTTTTATTGATCTTTGCTATTGTTTCCCTCATTTCTTTTTCATTTATTTCTGATCTGATCTTTATGATTTCTTTCCTTCTGCTAACTTTGGGGTTTTTTTGTTCTTCTTTCTCTAATTGCTTTAGGTGCAAGATTAGGTTGTTTTTTCGAGTTGTTTCCTGTTTCTTGAGGTAGGCTTGTATTGTTATAAACTCCCCTCTTAGAACTGCTTTTGCTGCATTCCATAGGTTTTGGGTCATCGTGTCTCCATTGTCATTTGTTTCTAGGTGTTTTTTGATTTCCCCTTTGATTTCTTCAGTGATCACTTCATTATTAAGTAGTGTATTGTGTAGCCTCCATGTGTTTGTATTTTTTACAGATCTTTTCCTGTAATTGATAACTAGTCTCATAGCGTTGTGGTCAGAAAAGATACTTGATATGATTTCAATTTTCTTAAATTTACCAAGGCTTGATTTGTGACCCAAGATATGATCTATCCTGGAGAATGTTCCATGAGCACTTGAGAAAAATGTGTATTCTGTTGTTTTTGGGTGGAATGTCCTATAAATATCAATTAAGTCCATCTTGTTTAATGTATCATTTAAAGCTTGTACTTCCTTATTTATTTTCATTTTGGATGATCTGTCCATTGGTGAAAGTGTGGTGTTAAAGTCCACTACTATGATTTTGTTACTGTTGATTTCCCCTTTTATGGCTGTTAGTATTTGCCTTATGTAGTGAGGTGCTCCTATGTTGGGTGCATATGTCATTGGTTTTTAAGGTTGAGGAAAAGAAATCTCAGGTGAACTCTTTCCCTCTGCCTGAATTCTGGTTGTGGTCTTTCTTTATTCTTGGAATTTATTTCTATTCCTCTAAAATATATTTAAAGGCTCATCCTTCCTTAGTATCATTACTTCATCTATGGTAAATCCACTTGTTTTGCATATTAATATCTTTTGCAGTTCAGTAATATATCTAGTGATTACATCTTAATTCTTTTCTGTCTGTTTTAGACGCTTCTTTAAAAAATAATAACCGTTTGTATGTTGGATCTCTGTTTTCTGTCCTCTGTGTCATTTTTTTGGTCTAATTTTCTATTTTCTAATTTTCTCTTCTAGTGAATATTTAATGTCACCAACAGATTTTTGTTTCCTTGGAGGAATATGTTATCTACTGCTGTCTAACCATTCATTTTTCATTTCACTCTGTTGTTTCTTCATCTCATATTTTATTTCACATTCTGCTTTTTGAAAGCATAGGGTATCTTTCTGACCAATATTTCTCTTTTTCTGTAATGCTTCGGTATCTTGCATGATATATGCTGTCCAAGCCCACATGCAGCATGGGAAGCTGTGCCTTGCAGTCTTTTGCTATCTGTGTTCATGTGTCCAGTGTCTGGCTGATGTGAGTTTACATTACTTGTTCAGTAGTTGGGCTGCCAGAGGAAGGGTGGGGGAGGGTAACTGTAGCTCTTGGGCAGTCCCAGTAGCGGAACACTTCTTTCTGTTTTGGAGAAACAGTTTTCTGTATCCATTTTTCTGTTGGGTCATTCCATACCGGCTATGTGATATACCTGTGCCTAGTCTCCTTATTTATAATGTGGCCATCCACATCCAGGTATAAATGCCCACCCTCTTCAAGTCTTGGAGAACCCTCACCCAACTCTTGGCTTTCTCTGATGTACTCATTCTATAAACTACTGGGCCTTTGGTCACAATTGCTTTGAAAGCTGCTGATTCCAGGGGCAAAAGGACTTCCCAAGCAGTGTGCTGCTTCTTTTCTGAGATCCTTTCTTGTTTTCAGAACATTGTCCTCAAATTAGGAGCTTTTGAAAGGATGATTTTACTGTTTTTAGGCTCTCCTAAAAATTAGCCGTTTCTATGCTACTTTCTTAAGAGGCCTTTATATTAGTTTTCTATTGCTGCCAAAAACAAGTTACCACAAATTTATTCAAACAACACAAATTTATTATCTGACATACATCTTACTGGGCTAACATTAGGCATTAGCAGGGCTGCGTTCCTTCCTGTAGGCTCTGGGTAGGGACAATTCCTCACCTTTTCCAGCTTCTATAGGCCTCCTGCATTCCTTGGGTTGTGGCCCTTTTCCTTCATCTTCAGCAAAGGTGAGTCAAGCCCTTCTTATTCCTTTTTTTGTAATTTTAAAAATTGAGTTATAGTTGATTTACAACGTTGCATTAATTTCTGCTGTACAACAAAGTGATTCAGTTATACATATATGTACATTCATTTTCATATTTTTTTCAATTATGTTTTATCACAGGATATTGAAATAGTTCTCTGTGCTATACAGTAGGACCTTGTTTATCTATCCTTTGTATAATAGTGTGCATCTGCTAATCCCAAACTCCCACTCCATCCCTCCCCCACCCCCTCCCCCTTGGCAACCTCAAGTCTGCTCTCTGTGTCTGTGAGTCTGTTTCTGTTTCATAGACAAGTTCATTTGTGTCATATTTTAGATTCCACATATATGTGATATCATATGGTATTTGTCTTTCTCTTTCTGACTTACTTCACTTAGTATGATCATCTCTAGATCCATCCATGTTGCAGTAATTGGCATTATCTCATTCTTTTTTGTGGCTGAGTAGTATTCCATTGTATATATGTACCACATCTTCTTTATCCACTCATCTGTCGATGGACATTTAGGTTGTTTCTTTGTCTTGGCTACTGTGTACTGTATAGTGCTGCTATGAACATAGGGGTGCATGTATCTTTTTAAATTATAGTTTTGTCTAGATATATGCCCAGGAATCGGCTTTCTGGATCATATAAGCCCTTTTTACTCTTCTTCACTCTGACTTCCTCTTTTGCCTCCCTCTGTCACTTCAAAGGACCCTTATGAGTACATGAGGGCCACCTGGACAATATCACTAAAGATCAGCTGGTTGGCAACCTTAATTCCCCCTGCAAATTTACTTCCCATTTTCATGTAATGTAACACATCTACAGGTTCCAGGGATTAGGATGTGACATCTTTGGGGGGACCATTACTCTGCCTACCACAGCCTCTTCTTCCACTGTGTTCTTTGTACATGATCTCAAGTAACACTTCCTTAACATTTCTGGCATGATCTTGATACTCCTCTCTACTTTCTATCACTTAAGCCACTTTTCTCTCAATTCTATGTTTAATGGGAGAGTTACCTACAGGTACTCAGGTCACCATTTTTTCTGGAAGTGCAGATAGTGTTTCCAATAGAAGGAGTCATGTGACTGCCTCAGAGATTTTCCCATGGTCACTTTTACGTATTGATGATTAAATTTGTTGCTACTCAAGTTATGTTTTCTCTATTTCCCTTGTTTCATGCCTTTCTCTCACTCTTTCAGGAATTTCTCCTAAAGTTTCATTTTCCAGGAATTCCCTTTCTCATTGGTATTTCCAATAATAAGTAAAGATACTAAATCTAGTCAGCTTTGTTCTCATATTAAAAAAACATGGATTGTGGAACAGGTCCAAAGCTTCTCTTCTCATGATCAAGTGTACTCAAGGCAAATTTGTTATATTTCTCCTTTATTGAGCACTCAGATCTATTTATCAAATGCTTTTCACACATGTTTTCCATTAGCCTTGAACTTTGGTAAATATTTGGAAGATATCATAGCTTTTGATGATCCCTGAAGGAAAGTACTGAATTTTTTTCCAGTTCATTTTACATCTATTTTATGTATGAAAACTATGTTATATTTTACTTTGCATTATGTTTTATAAATGTCAAGTGTTTAAATTTCTATGAACAACTTCTTTGAATTTTGTCTCATGAATTAGGATTCCCACAGGCATCTTATTTTCTTTCAGAGTTTTACATTTTTAAGATTATATGGCATTATGATGTTTAGTTAGTCTCCAGGGATGAGCTCTCCAGAGAAATCGGAGAGGCTTTTTTGTTTTCATATTAAAAAATCCCCACTTGGCTCATGGAAATACCCTAGATCCCTCCCAGAAGGCTTTAGCTCAAATAACTTAAAGAATAAGCTGCCTAAATGGTACTAAAATAATGTATGTAAAACAATATACGAGTCACTGTTTATTACCAGACTGCAAGATTAATGTCTTTGGTTCCAACAAAACAGCATTTTATTTAGATTGGAGTCATTGTAACTTTTTCTTTTAAGCACTTAATGACCTAGATTTTTGTTTGGCTCCACAATCTAAACTCTATTTAGATCTACTAATGGTATAAGCCTTCTGTGCTGACAGAACACCCCATGTGCTAACTTTCAGCTTGGGTCTCCTGATATAACGTCTGCTGATAAAAGTTGCCCGGCACTGTCAGCCTTATCAACGTACTTCAGTGAGGAGTGTGGCATTTCAGTGACACCAAGGCAGGGACCAAGCTGTTCAGACATACCATTCATCACCTCCCTTCACAGGGCCTAAACAAGCATTCCTGCTTTTAATCAGTACATATATGGTCTTGAGAGCAAACTGAAAGGTGTCTGCTGCCCCAGAGTAGGGCAGTCATTATATCTAGTGGTTGTTGGATTGGTCGTGTAATAATTGCTTTCACCGAGATATCATTGCTCAGGAAATATCAGGAATGGATAGTGGCCAAGACAGTCACGTGTGGGTAAGGCCTTCACAAAACCTTAGGTTTGAGGTTTCAGAGGAACAAACTGTTTCAGAGGAACTAACTACTGAAAAACAGACTCTGCAAGTGTCTACCTTAATATGCCAGATACGCATGTAAACCATGGCATTCTGTACGGAATATCAGATGGCTGAACTAGTGGGGCTGCCTCCATCAAAATCTGACTTGGGGTGATGAGACAGACCTCATCATATTTCTAAACCTGCTGGGGGTGAGGGGGGGATGCAGATGTGACTCTGTCCCTGAGTGGCAGAAGGTGGGCTGGTGGTGTCATATGTGGCAGTGGCTTTCTTCCTCCTACTGGCTGTTTTAGCTCTCTGAAGGAGAGGGCCCCTTAAACACCCAGCATTGGGAATTGATGAAATAAAATATGGTTTGTAATTAAATAGATTATGAGGCAGTGATTCAGTACCACATTCTCTAAGAATATCTAACAACATGGTAAAGTACTCATTAATACCAAAAGAGGGCAGGCAATAGGATATAAAAATTGTCAAAATGTAGTACCAAAATGTTTTCAGTTCTTACCTCTAGGTCTTAGTATTACAGTAAATTTAAAATGTTCCTTTTAATGCTTTTTTCTATTTCCCGAATATTTTACAAAACTATATATTTTCACTGTAATGGGGAAATGTTATCTTTAACAAAGAAAGAAAAAAATGCTTAAAGTAAATATTTCAGGTCTGAATCTACCAGTTCTAAATTCTGTTGAATAAGATTTAGAGGTATATAGAGAATGTTTAATTCTGAGATTTGGATTATAATGGATGGGTAAAATGCTGGTTGAATATGTTTTTAGTAGAAATTAATTCTCATTATGTCATTTCAAAGGGCCATGTTAAAGATGAACATGAAAATAACATAATGATTTCCAATATGTGAAACTATATAAAAAATTTTACATTTGATATTTTTTCAGTAAGAAAATTGAAAAGTTAAACTAGTGCAATAATATTGTAGAATTACCACTTTTTATTTACATAAGGAGTCAAATTTGAGCTATAATTGTAGAGATCTTGTGAATCACAGTTAAATTTTATTTAGAATAAATGACTATGGAAATTTGGTTATTTCATGTACATATCACCTCTTAAGTATATTTCAATGAATGGATAAATGTCTGTTTTCAGTCAATTCTCTGTAGCACCTCTATGGCCAGTGACTAAACTCATTGTTCATTTGCCCTAAAAGTAAAGAAAAATTACTAAAAGTAATAAATGGACAGAAAGTTGAACTCACCAGTATATGACTGAGTTGTGAGTATGCCCATGAAATCGTTCTATGCTCTATGATAGCCATGAAATTATCTTCTAGTGTTTGTTTCCAGGACATACAAAAATTCAGGAGGTAGGCTTTTTGAAATTCAGCTCTTATTCTTTTATAATCCAGAAGAAGGGGACAGGGGAAGCTGGGGAGCATATATCATAACTGAATAACAATAATCTCTTAACTTAGTGAAGGCAAGATGGGACGATGCTATAAAACACTGAATTAGGAATCAGATTTTCTTCTACCTCTGTTTTGTAATTAACTTGAGTCTATTGGTCACTCTGTGGGCCTCCATTTTTTCATGTGTAAACTCAAAGGATTGGTCTAAAATTCGTGGTTGTCGAATTGCAGACCCAGGAGAGCTCTGGAAGCTCATAGCAATGGAAGATGTGGTGAGGGGAGAAGCAGGGGTACCTCTGAGCCATTCTTACCTTTCTGATCAGATTTCTCACCTTGTTTATCTGTTTTTGCAAACTGTTTAATTTTTTGATAGCTTCCAAAGCAAAGTAAACATTGATGTAGACTCATTTAGGAAAAACAGGCATGGAACCACTTGTTAAAATGGGTAAGGCTAATCCAAACTTTATTTTAATACATATAATGATGTTTGAGAATTATTTGTAAAGGCTTACTCATTTGACAGGATTACAATTAGTTTTTGCAATATGCTTTGTTCTGGAGATGTGGTTTTATACTCACTTATTATTATTGTATGCAGTTACTACAGTGTTGGGATGAAATCAGAGTCATCAAGTGGTAAGTGCTGATTATCCCTAAAATTGAATGGGATCTGGTGGCTGAAAAAATAGTTCCTGATGAGGAACCAGAAGACCTACATTCAGTTCTCATCACTCATGGGCTAGGGGAAGAGGGGCAATATATAGGATTTTGTGGATTTTGATTTTCCCATCAGCAAAATGGAGTTGACACAGGTCAAGCATTAATCCCCACTGGGGTTATCCTGAGACTCAACCATAAAGACCTCTCAGATGCTCTCTGAGGGTGACATCTCTTATCTGTATGTATTTAAGGACTGATAGTCATCTTGAGAAACAGCTTCACTTGGCATTCTAGTGAATGAGCCCAGAAGATGTTTGGATCACTTTTCCTTACTCATAACTGAACTATTAAAAACTGATCGTTTTCTCCAAAGGATTATTTCCTTTGTGAGCTTCGGTGAGGGAGAAAGAAAGAAAGTATGGCCATATTACAGGAAAGGCTCTACCTGAATGATTTATTTATTTATTTATTTATTTATCTTCCAGTTTTATTGAGATGTAATTGACACACAGCACTGTGTAAGCTTAAGGTGTACAGCACAATGATTTGACTTACATACATCATGAAATTATGATCACAATGTATCTAGTGAATATCCATCATCTCATATACATACAAAATAAAAGAAACAGAAAAAAATGTTTTCCTTGTGATGAGAGTTCTTAGAATTTACACTCTCAACAACTTTCATGTATAACATACATCAGTGTTCGTTATACTTGTCATGCTGTGCATTACCTCCCTAGTACTTATTCATCTTATACCTCTGCCTTCCATGTTACTATTATCTAATCATTGGATGAGGTGTGCTGTGCTTTTTTATGTTCTCAGGAGTATTAATTCCTTTTCATTAATTGTGTGGATGTTAAAAGCATGTATTTGTCTTAAGTTATAAATTGGCTTGTAAGCAAAATACTATAGGTGATGAAGGATGGCCTACAGACGACTGATGGAAGTGGTTAAATCTTTTGTTGCAAGTGTAGGATTTTCCCTCTCCCAACAGGATCAGATCATTTCTCAGCTGTGTTTGACTAAAGTTATTTTGAGTGTGTTCATGTTCTTCTGCATAGATTTTCTCATGCTGCTTATTTCTTTCTCTGGAAATCTATGTGTCATTCCAGGTCTTGCTCAAAAATCCCACCCCTTACAGGAAAGCTTTCTAGGCATGAATGGCCCACAGTATTCTCTCTGTTCTGTGAATTCTGTTAGTATACAGTTCAGAGTTTCCTTGATCTTTATTTTTGGGTAGCTATTACATCTCCTATTTCTTTGGTAACTCCCACAATATCTAGCTCAGTGCTAGTGTATGGTGCCAAGTAACAAGTAAGTGTTCATTAAATGTTTGCTGATAGGCCTTCCCTGGTGGCACAGTGGTTAAAAATCCGCCTGCCAACGCAGGGGTCGCGGCTCGAGCCCTGGTCCAGGAAGATCCCACATGCAGCGAAGCAACTAAGCCCGTGCATCACAACTACTGAGCCTGCTCTCTAGAGCCCGCAAGCCACAACTACTGAAGCCCTCTTGCCTAGAGCCTGTGCTCCACAACAAGAGAAGCTACCACAATGAGAAGCCCGTGCACCGCAACGAAGAGTAGCCCCTGCTTGTGGCAATTAGAGAAAGCCCGTGTACAGCAACGAAGACCCGACGCAGCCAAAAAAAAGTTTGCTGATAAATATCTTTTGAATGTGTGAATGAACAGGCCTTTAACTAGCACGAAATTATTTTCACTGGTCTCAACCATATTTTCCTGAACTTCAATGGAGATGTTCTGGGAGTAATCACAGAGAGCTCAGGACACAATGGTAATTTTTTAAGCAAAAGTCTAGTCTTTTGTATTATTTTTAGATGGATTGGGGGAACAGGAGAGAGATATTAGCTTAGAACATAGAGATTTACCCTACAGAGTCAGAGATTGGGCGTTACGCGGGGTTGGGAGGAGCTTCCCCAGTTTTGGGACACGGACACTCAGGTCTCTGTGGTTGGTGTATATTGACTGCTGATTCATCTCTAATTCATTCCTTTAAGTTCATTACTTACTGAGCAACCTCCTGATTATAATCTGACGTTCCAGGTGTCTTCTCTAAAGAGAGAGAAAGTACTGATTGATGATTCAGACATTTCCACTGGATCACTGGTGGTGAATAAATTGGCATTCTGGTTTATCAGTCTGTATGTACTGAGTCTACACAGGTACAGTGTTAATTCTCAGGTTTCCGAGCCTACAAGGCTGAGGACCACATTCAGTATGGTGCATAGAATATCCTTGTCATGAAAACTACTATATTTCTCGTACTACATACCATAACATTAAAAGCAATGAAAGGGCTAAAAAGAGACAAAGCCTTTTTCTCAAAAACTTTTAACCATATTTTAAGCATAGAGAGCATAGAAACACACTTTAAAGTATAGAAAACAGCAGTTTCCTCCCAAATTTTCACGAACATTTTTGACAGGGAGTATGGTTAACCTCAAGCTATGATTCTGAGGGATGGCCCTTGGTTTCTTGTTTTAAGCATTTAAGGAGACAAATAAGGAGGAAAAGAGAAAAGATGAAAGTTCAGAAAAAGTCAAAGGGACTAAATGATTCCACATTTTTTTTCAAATGAAATAAGTCTCATAAATGCTAAACAAACAATTTGTTTTTTTTTTTTTTAAAGATGTATTTATTTAATTGATTGATTGGTTGCTATGTTGGGTCTTCGTTTCCGTGCTAGGGCCTTCTCCAGTTGCGGCAAGCGGGGACCACTCCTCATCGCGGTGCGCGGGCCTCTCAGTATCGCGGCCTCTCTTGTTGCAGAGCACAGGCTCCAGATGCGCAGGCTCAGCAGCTGCGGCCCACGGGCCCAGTCGCTCCGCGGCACGTGGGATCCCCCCAGACCAGGGCCCGAACCCGTGTGCCCTGCATCCGCAGGCAGACTCTCAACCACTGCGCCACCAGGGAAGCCCTAAACAAACCATTTGAATTGTTAAAAATGCCTTCATCTGCTTAAAAACACACCACACAATTATGTAAAAGCAAGAGCCAGAGAAGAAAGGAGGGGATAATTATGGTGACCTGAGATGGCTAAGATTTAGAATTTTTCCTTTTTTAAATTTAAGTTAGTAACTTCATACCCAAGGGACTTAGATCAATTGGCTATTGCAATCCCAATTTATTTATCAAATTTGCACACTGGGTTGGAGGGGTGTTGTGGGAACTTAGCCTCTCCAAAGAAACCTGGGGGCTGTAGGAGAAACCATAGATATTGAGATTTAAAGCTTTAAGAAAGGGAAGCTGGGGTAGATTTGGGACGTATTTTTTGCTCAATGATATAGCCACCACCAGCATGTAACCATCCCTTTAATGTGTTGTTTACCTACAATTGGGAAAGTCTGCTCATTAAGAATTAGGTAAGGGCAGTTGCAATTTTGAATTTGAAAGGTTTGAGGATGGTTGAAATGGAAAATATTTTTAAATTTCTTCTCAAAATGTTAAGATGACACTGATGGAAGAATTATACTAGTATCTCACATTTTCCTGTTTTCTAACAGAAATTGTCTGTGGAGCTGAAACTTTGAAGTTTGTTCTTTATCTAGATATATGAATTTTTTGTGGCTTTTCACAGACATTTTCTTAGTCTTTTAGAGAAATATTTGACTTTGGAAAACAGCATTTAAAGACATTTACTTTCTCCAAAAGAAGAACAAGCTGGAGGTATCACACTCCCTGATTTCAAACTATACTACAAAGCCACAGTAATCAGAAGAGTATGACACTAGCCTAAAAACAGAACAGAGATCAATGGAACAGAATAGAAAGCCCAGAAATAAACACGTGCTTATATGGTCAATTAATCTATGACAGAGGAGGCAAGAATACACAATGGGGAAAAGACAGCCTTGTCCATAAATGGTGCTGGGAAAACTGGACAGTTACATGCAAAAGAATGAAACTGGACCATTTTCTTATATCCTATACAAAAATAAATTCAAAATAGATTAAAGACAAATATAAAACCTGACAACATAAAACTTCTAGAAGAAAATATAGGCAGTACACCCTTTGATATTGGTCTTAGCAATATTTTTTTGGATATATCTCCTCAGTCAAGGGAAACAAAAGGAAAAATCGACAAATGGGACTACATTAAACTAAAATGCTTTTGCACAGTGAAAGAAATCATCAATAAAACAAAAAGGCAGAATGGGAGAAGATATTTGTAAGCAATATATCTAATAAGGGGTTAATGTACAAAATGTATAAAGAACTCATACAACTCAATATCAAAAAATGCAAACAATCTGATTAAAAATTGGGCAGAGGATCTGAATAGACAGTTTTCCAAAGAAGGTGTACAGATGGCCGACAGATGAAAAGATATTTAACATCGCTAATCATCAGGGAAATGCAAATCAAAACCACAATGAGATATCACCTCACATCTGTCAGAATGGCTATCATCAAAAAGACAAACATAACAAATATTGGCAAGGATGTGGAGAAAAGAGAACACTTGTGCACTGTTAGTAGGAATGTAAATTGGTGCAACCACTACAGAAAACAGTATGGAGGTTCCTCAAAAATTTAAAAATAGAACTACCATATGATCCAGCAATTCCACTCCTGGGTATATAACTGAAAAAAACAAAAACACTAATTAGAAAAGATACATGCACCCCAAAGTTCATAGCAGCATTGTTTACAATAGCCAAGATGTGGAAACAACCCAGTGTCCATCAACAGATGAATGGATAAAGATGTGGTATGTATGTGTGTGTATATATATCTACATATATACAATGTATATATGTATATGTATGTATATATATAATATATACAATGGCATATTACTCAGCCATAAAAAAGAATGGAATATTGCCATTTGAGACAACATGGATAGACCTAGAGGGTATTATGCTAAGTGAAATAAGTCAGACAGAGAAAGACAAATACTGTATGATCTCACTTATATGTAGAATCTAAAAAACAAAACGGAAATAGACTAATAGATACACAGAGCAAACTGGTGGTTACCAGAGAAGAAGGGGGTGAGGGGATGGACAAAATAGATGAAGGGGATTAAGAGGTACAAACTTTCAGTTATAAAATAAATAAGTTATGAAAATAACAGCATAAAAATATAGTCAATAATACTGTAATAATATTGTATGGGGACAGATGGTTACTAGACTTATCGTGGAGATCATTTTGTAATGTATTTAAATGTCAAATCACTACGTTGTACATCTGAGACTAACATAATATTGTACATTACCTATATTGCAATTTTATAAAAAGCAAATCTGTTAAAAAATTTTAAATAGGTAACTGAATAAAATATAAAGACATTTACTTTCTCCAGATTCTTTAGGATATTATACACTACAGTGACAATAACCAGTATTTTCAAATGCTTATCGAGTTGTTAGGTGCTTTATATATAGTCTCCCATTTGATCTTTGCACTGACTCTGTAGGAAGTGCATTATTACTACCCCTATTTAACTAAGGTGCTTAAAATAGGTAAGTGAATTGTCCCAGAGTTCACAGCGTACGTGGCGGGCCCATGAACTTGAACACTGGTCTGCCTGATTTCAAAGCTCTTAAACACTACTCCCTGTCACTTCTTAAATGAAGTTATCACACCTCCAGCAAAGTATTTGAAAACTTAGGCCCCAAATTAACAACACACAGTATGTTAGAGAAATTACACACAGCAGTACGTTAGAGAAAGCTCTAAGGAGATGATTAGAAACTTTTTTTGTGTGTTTTCAAGGTGCAACACCCAAATCATTGGTTCACAGGTGTAAGTACTATGCAAACCGATGGTCTTGGAAGGCAGAGGGTATGCTTTGGAATTAGGATTTGAGTAATTTTGTGTCTGTTTTCCTTTGTTGTTATCTCAACATCAAGCGTACCAACACATATGACAATGCAACGTTGATTTGGTCCCTTAATTCCCATCATATCAGTATCATCTTAAATGACACCTAAAGGTGTGCTCAGTATTAAAAGTTCATGGAACTCTTCCTTTTGAAATATGAAAGAACATCTTTACTTCAAAGTACAGTCAATCCTCATTATTTGCTGATTCCATATTTGCAAATTAGCCTACTCACTAAAATGTACTTGTGAACCCAAAATCAATACTTGTGTTGCTTCTTCTGTCATTTGCGGATGTGGGAAGAGTGGTGAAAATTTCAAGTCACTTGATGCACACATAACCAGCTGAGGGCCAATAAGGGGACACTCTGCCTTCTTGATTCAGCTCTCTTGCTGTAAACAAGTGTCCTTCCTCTTTCCTCCTATTTAATGTCACTTTTAATTTTATTTTGCATCTTTGTGCTTTTTTTTTTTTTTTTTTTGGTGATTTTGCTGTTTAAAATGGGTCTGAAGCCTAGTACTGAAATGCTGCCTGGTGTTTCTAAGCACAGGAAGGTGTGACATGACTTGCAGAGGAAATATGTGTGTTAGAAGAAGCTTCATTTAGGCACGAGTTTTAGTGTCATTGACCACAAGTTCAATGTAAATGAGTCAACAATATGGTACATCCAGAGAAAGGAAGAGGAAATTCGCTCCTCTTCACATGAGGCTGCTCCACAAAGTGCTAAAGTAACATCCGTAGTGCGTGATGAAGCTACGAAAAAGATGGAAGGGTGGCTAAATTTGTGAATTCATGAGATGATGATTCATGAGAAGGTGTAGTAGACAGCACTGCTGGGAGGGTAAAAGCCAGAGAACTTTACAGTCACATCCCCCAGGGTAAAGAAAATGTTAAACTCCTGGCTAGTGTTGGCTGTTAGGCACATTTCAAGAAGTGATACAGCATGAAACATGTTAGACTTGCAAGCAAGCAGGTTCTGCAGATCAAGAGGCTTTGGAAGAATTTAAAAAACACTTGCTAAGTGTTATGCAGGAAAAAGGTCATGTGGAAGAGCAGGTTTTCAATGCTGATGACCTGGCTTGTTTAAGGAACTTGTGTAATGCAAATGCTGTCTTGGTTGAGAGAAATGTGGTCAGAGACTCATAGGAACCTAACCCTGTATTTCCCCTAGGAACATTGGGTCAGCATTCACTAATTCAGTGATTGTGGTGACTTTATAGTACTTAAGTGCCACAGATAACCAGAATGGACTGTATATTCACCAAAGAAAATGAAGATGATTCTAACCCTCTAATCACCTGCTATTCATCTGGGACTGAGGACTTTTTGTCTTTCAACACATCTTTGAGCTTGCTTTCTTTCTCCATATAATGGTGCCTTCATCTTCATGATGTTCTCAAATCAATTCTATATAAAGGAAGAGATTTTCCTATTAGAACTGACCACCTGGGACTCAGAGGACCATGACCGCACATGCCCCTATCACATTATTTTGAAATAAAACAGTCATCTTCTTCAGTCAATGGTTTTGTAAGCCTGAGCACACTGTTTGGCCAATTAGGGGAGGAGAAACACAGTGGTACAAGCCCTCATTTTGGATTATTCTTTTGACTTGGGAATCACGGAGCAGCATTTACTCATTTAGCAGATATGTGAGTGTGCATTAATGCACAAGGCATTGTAAGTGTCTTGTGCTATCCCCTCAGAAAGCAAGGAACTTCAGTGAAAAGTATAAAGCTTTGGTGATAAAGAAACAAAGATGTATTCTTACAAAGATATATTCTTTAGGGGCACACTTTCTGGTTTTTATCCTCTCTGAGGACCAGAATCTTGACTTTAATAGTCAGGAAGATTCTACCCAGTTGAGGTATCTACCTATCATAATATCTGGAGGGGTGATTTAACTAAGTACTTTATAAAGATAGCAAAAGCTTATAATCTAGCCAGGACTGGGCAAAAAAGCAGACACTGACATATTTATGAAATGGGTAAATAAATGAATGATAATTAATCAACAGTGTGGGGTGGTAAATATATATATATATATATGTGTGTACACACACACACACATGGAAAGTGACAAGGAACGTGTAAATGTGCTGTGGAGTCTTGCTATGTTTTCCAGTTCTCTCTTCTTACAGAATTATCCTGGAGTATAGCTTGGAGGATATATTCCATCCTGATCTAGTTTGAATTCCTCTTTTTTTAATTATCCAAATTCCTGCTGTACTATAAGGTCTACAAGGACAGGCATTGTATCTGTTTTGTTCATGAATGTATCTCAGGTATCTAGAACTGTGCCTGGCACATAGCAGATGCTCAGTAATATTTGTTGGTTAAATGAATGAGTACTTATCCCCTTCTCTGTGTACTAGACTGTTGTGGTCCTATGCTGTCTATACCAGAGTGTCAGGATACACTCACATATCAGTGCCCTTGTGGGTGAGTGGGTAATTGTACTTCTTCTGTTTTTAAATTTTTAAAAATTGTTTTTTAGCTCTTGCAATATAATTGACATGTAACATTGTGTAAGTTTAAGATGTACAATGTGTTGATTTGATATAATATTGCAGAAAGATTACCACCATAGAGTTAGCTAACACCTACACCATGTCACAATCACTGTTTCTTTTTTGTGGTGAGAACATTTAGGATCTACTCTTCTAGTAATTTTCAAGTATATAATGTTGTTAACTATAGTCACCGTGCTGTATATTAGATCCCCAGAACTTATTCATCTTATAACTGAAAGTTTGTACCCTTTGATTAATATCTCTCTATCCCCCAAATCCCCAGCCAGCCCCAGCAACCACCATTCTACTCTATGTTTCTATAAGTTTAGTTTGTATAGATTCCGTAATATATTAGTGAGATCATACAGTACTAGTCTTTCTCTGTCTGACTTACTTCACTTAGCATAATTCCCTCAAGATCCATCCATCTTGTTGCAAATGACAGGATTTCCTTTTTATCTCATGGCTGAATAATATTCACACACAAACACACACACACACACACACACACACACACACCACATCTTCTTTATCCATTCATCTGTTGATGGACATTTAGGTTGTTTTCATATCTTGGCTATTGTGAATAGTGCTGCTATGAACATAGGAGTGCAGATATCTCCTTGAGACCCTGATTTCATTTCCTTTGTATATTCCAGAAGTAGGAATGCTGGACCATAGGTAATTCTGTTTTTATTTTTTAGGAACCTCCATACTACATTCCATATTGACTGTACAAATTTATATTCCCACCAGCAGTGCACAAGGATTTTCTTTTCTTCACATCCTTGCCAGCACTTGTTATTTCTTGTCTTTTTGTTAATAGCCATCCTAACAGGTGTGAGGTGATATGTCATTGTGGTTTTGATTTGCATTTACCTGATGATTAGTGTTGTTGAGTACCTTTTCATGCACCTGTTGGCCATTTGTATGACTTTTTTGGAAAAAATGTCTATTCAGATCCTCTGCCTGTTTTTTGATCAACTCATCTGTTTGTTACTGAGTTGTATGAGTTTCTTATGTATTTTAGTTCCTAAATCCTCATCAGATATATGATTTACAAATACTTGCTCCCATTCCCTAGGTTGCTTTTTCATTTTGTTGATGGATTCTTCCATGTAGAAGCTTTTTAGTTTGATGTAGTCCCATTGATTTATATTTGTTTTTGTTGCTCGTGCTTTTGGTATCATATCCAAAAAATCATTGCCAAGACCAATGTCAAGGAATTTTTCCCTATGTTTTCTTTTAGGAACTTAACAGCTTCAGGTCTTATTGTTTAAGTCTATAACCATTTTGAGTTAATTTTTGTGAATGGTGTAAGATAGGATCCAGTTTCATTCTTTTGCATGTGGTTATCCAGTTTTCCCAACACCATTTATTGCAGAGACTATCCTTTTCCCATTGAGTATTCTTAGCTCCCTTGTCAAGTATTAGTTGATCATATACATGTGCATTTAATTCTGGGCCCTTGATTTTGTTCCATTGGCCTATGTGTCTATATTTTGTGCCAGTACCATACTGTTTTGATTACTACAGCTTACAATATAGATTGAAATTAGGAAGTGTGAAGCCACTAGCTTTGTTCTTCTTTCTTGGAAATGCTTTAGATGTTTGGGTTTTTTGGAGGTCCCATACAAATTGTGTTTTCAATTTTTGTGAAAAATTGCATTGAAATTTTGGCAGGAATTGCACTGAATCTATAGAATACTTTAGGTAGCATGGATATTTTAACAACATTAATTATTGGTATCCATGAACACTGGATATCTTTGTGTCCTCTGTCATTTCTTTCATCAAAGTCTTATAGTTTTCAGTGTACAGATCTTCACCTCCATGGTTAAATTTATTCCTATGCATTTTATTCTTTTTGATGCTATTGCAAATGCAATTATTTTATTTCTTTTTTAGATAGTCCATTGTTAGTATATAGAAACACAACTGAAGTTTATGTAATGACTTTGTATTCTACAAATTTATTGAATTCATTTATCAATTTTTGAAAAGTTTTTAAAATCTTTTTTTAACATCTTTATTGGTGTATAATTGCTTTACATCATTTATCAATTCTAACAGTTTTTTGGGGGGGATGGAGTCAGGATTTTGTATGTATAAGATCACATCATCTGCAAACAGACAATTTTACTTCTTATTTTCTGATTTGTTGCTTTTTATTTATTTTTCTTGCCTAAATTGCACTGGCTAAGATTTCCAGTACTATGTTGAATAAAAATGGCAGAATGGGCACCCTTGTCTTGCTCCTGATCTAGAGGAAAAGTTTTCAACCTTTCACCATTAGTATGTTTGTCATATACGGCCTTTATTATGTTGAGGTATGTTCCTTCTATACCCAATTTGTTGAGAATTTTTATCGTAAAAGGACGTTGAATTTTGTGATATGCTTTTCTGCATCTACTGAGATGACCAAATGATTTTTATCTTTCATTCTATGAATGTGATGTATCACATTAATTGATTTGCTGTGTTGAACCATCGTTGCATCCCAGGGATAAATCCTACTTCATCATGGTGTGTGATCATCTTAATGTGCTGTTGAATTCAGTTTGCTAGTATTTTGTTAAGAATTTTTGCATCTGTATTCATCGGGGATATTGGCCTGTACTTCTTTCAAAGCTCAGAGCCTTTATTACTGTTTTGCTAGAGTTATCTGCTTCACATCTCTGAACAAAACCAACTACCTGCTTTAGTGACCACATGAGAATGTTTATTGCTGAATTTTCTACCTTTCTCTGATTGTAGCTGTATTTCTGGATTTGTTCTCTGAATAATGTGGAAAAGAAAGAGGCATTTTAGACTTTCTTTAACTTGTGTGTGTTCCATGTGGACAGTGTGTGGGAAGATACAAAGAAGAGCAGCTGTGGGTTTCGACCAACAGCTGGAGGTTATGTGGATTAAGCAGGCTTCTTATTTCCTAGTTGGTAGGTTATTTCTTAAAAGGAATGCTTATGTCCAAGGAAGGACTTATCTAGTCATGGGCTAAAGGGTAAAACGTTAAAGGTTGGGTACAGTTTTTTAACTTTGTTGTCTCGAAAAGATATTGCTTTGACTTTTAAAAGCTGGAGAGCTTTTTAGAAAATACAGTTTTTCAAACACTGCACTCATTCAGTTGGTCTGGGGTGATTGCAATGATAGGTTTAAAAACCACAAACAGCACTTATTATGATTGAGAGGGAGTGAGGGAGGGAAATGAATTCAGAGTGGAAAGGGATATCCATTATACCTTGTGAAAGCCTGCTGTCCTTTGTAAGAATGCTCCTAGGAGATGGTTCATATGCCCTGTGTGTTGTATCTTTGTGACTTAGGGTCCAGTGGGGTTTGTTGAAAGGCTAGGTGAGGCTGTGCCCTGTTTACTGTAGAAGTTGCTTCTGTGATGTCCAGAGTGCATCCCTGCCCATCTGAATTCCTCTCTTTGCTCTCTTCTGGGTTGTCATTCTGCTAGGAGCGCCATGGGATTCTAAATTGGCAATGTTTGTTCATAAGGAATTGGACTTGAAATAAGCTAAGCAAAACATTTTTTAAAAACTGTACAGCTCTGTACACATTTGGTGTATTATTATTACTACTAACAAAAACAGTAACTATTATTGCTGAATCATGTGGGTGCTTTGAGGGATGTAGTTGGCAACCTGGACATGGGAAGTAGAAAGGCCTGGATGTGGCTGGTGGATGAACCTTGGGTAAATGCCCACTATGTAAGATAAATTGACTTTGCTTATGTTCTAAAGACCCATGAGGAAAATTTTTCACATTGTTTCCTTTGGCAATATATAAAAAAATTTTTTTTCCAGATATTTACTTTTAAAGTTTGTATATAATCCCTATAAAGCTACTCCTTACCAAATACATTGTTTTTCTATCAGATTTTTTTATCCTTTTTCATATACACACATACTTTACATAATTTTATTCATGGTACGGACACAATTTCCGCAGCTGCTTCTAATCTTGCTAATTATGATCCTAATGACTACATAATAATTATTATTTTATTTGGTTGTTCTACTATTATTAGATAGTTAGGTTGTTTCCAAATTCTGCTGTTATAAATAACACTGAGATTAATAAGATATCTTCATGTCAACAGTGCAAAGCTGTTGACTTCCCCCCTATTTGAATGCTTTTCTTTGTCCACACTTTCACATGTGAGATTGTAGTTGCAAAAGATAGAAGTATTTTTCCAGGCTCCAGATAACTACTAGAAAAATTATCTGTGCCTGGTTCACTCATCTCTAATAATATGTGAGGTTATAATAATGTCAAGTATTTAGCAGAGGGCATTTGTTAGATGCTGACTACCTCTGTGGCCTCCTCCATCAACCCCACCCCTATCACTACCACTATTACTACTATTATGTACTATTATTTTTATTATTATTTTGGTGAAGCTGAGCTTTATTTTAATGAATAAAAACATATATCTTAATACAAATTTAATCATCAGATTGCTCACATAGATTTTTTGCTTTCACCTTGTCTTTTCAAGATGATTTGTAGCCGATTTGGTTTTTGTCCTTCTGCCTCAGTACCAGAGCTCTCCCCTTAAAAGAATTATTAATTTTCACCTTTTCCTTCTCTTTTTCTCATGAAAATACTTCCACCTGTGAAAGTAAAATATATATATTTCTTATGTTTAGATATAACTTTCTTATATTTGGTGGTGATAAAGCTAATTTGAAGATGATAACGGGGTGCTGAGAAAAGAGACACCACGGTCTCAGACCCAAGTTCAACATCTCTTGGGGACAGATGTAAAAGTCTGACCTCTGGTGGCTGCGAGCTGCAGCTGTAGGTCAGATGTACCAAGTCTGAAATGCGATCCTCCAGCAGTAGCTAAGCTGGTATAAGGCTGATTGGTGTTTAAAGCTCTTTTGTGTTCTTTGTGATGGTTCCTTACGTCAATTAAAACACCTTGCTCTCTTCCTTACAAAGGAATTATCTTAAAACAGTGTTCCTCAGAATGTAGGGCTTTAAGTAAGTGTTGCAAGAATTGTAGTCTCCAAAAAATATTTTCTGAAAGCCACCAACCACCATCACCACTACCACCACCTGATGATATATACATAGGAAGTTCAGAGGGAAAAATGAATTGCTAAATATTATAAAAAGGGAAGACAGGAGGATTGAAATTCTATTTTTCTTAATCTTCAAAACATCTTTAAATGAAGATTTATCTTATCTCCTAATCAAATATCGTCAATTTTTTTTTACCTTCCAGGATTCAGTTTTTTTAAAAAGTAAGCTAAAAGTCTGAAAAATTATTTTCTGATATCATTATTTATCATACAATTAAAATAGAATAATATGAATGAAGAAAATAAAAATTAGATCTAAGATGTCACATAGAGTTTGTGAGAATACACATAGGATATTCTCATGGTTTAAATTGTTGTTAAAAATGATATGGGAATAGTGTCTCTTTGCTTATGCTTGAGAATAAATGTTTATGTTAAATTTTAATTATTTTGCTTTTATAAAAATCTCAGTTTTTAAGGTGATCGAATTGACAGGGCACAATTAATAGTTAATAAAACTAGTTGGAAAATGAAGAATTTACTTAACCCTAGCTACTGGTTTAAATCACACAAAATTATAGAATTTGATGCAGTTGACATTGAAAATGATAGATTCTTCCATACTTTCTAGATGGATAACATATTCTTCTTTGGTCCCAACCCTAAGCAGATGCCAGTGTCTATGTTATTGTCTGCAGTCAGGAAGGAACTATTAGTAATGACATGTTCTTAGCAAATTGGTTAATCAGCCCTCCCCAGCATTTGTACTAGTGACCTTGACTAGTGACTTGAACAAACAGGATTAATGCCTTCCTGCTAAAATAGGTTCTAAATCTGAGTGTGTCTCTCAATCTCTTCAATACCAAATTTTAAAAGCAGAATTTATTTTCTAAAAGCTTACTAATGTTGTCTGTTACTTGAATGTGTTTATTCTAGTTCTATATTTTAGTTATAGATCATTTTTATATTTGTATGCTCATTGCAAAAAAGTTCAGAAAATATCAAAATATACAAAGAAGACAATAATATCTCATTTTAAAAGTATTTTGAGGGGGGAATTCCCTGGTGGTCTAGTGGTTAGGATTCGGCGCTTTCACTGCCGTGACCCAAGTTCAATCCCTGGTGGGGAAACTGAGATCCCGCAAGCTGCAGGGCAAAGCCAAAAAACAAAAAAAAAGTATTTTGACATTACTACAGTATAGTTGATTTGAAAAGGTCCTTGGTTTTCTTATCACTTGAGCAGAATTAATTAGCAAAAATAAATAACTAACTTTTACTGCAAGTGACTGTTCCAGGCACTTTTTCAGTCTTAGCACACACATATTACCTCATGTAATGCTTACACCAATCCAGTGAAGTAGGTACAGTGTTCCCCCTTATATGCAGTTTTGCTTTCCGCAGTTTCAGTTATCTGTGGTCAACCCAGGACCAAAAATATTAAACAGAAAATTCCAGAAATAAACAATTCATAAGTTTTAAACTGCATGTCATTCTGAGTAGCGTGATGGAATCCCATGCTGTCACTCTTCATTCCGCCCCGGGTGGAAATCATCCCATTGTCCAGTGTATCCATGCTGATTACACTACCCACCCATCAATTTAGGAAAAAACATAGTATATAGAGGGTTCTATACTATCCATGGTTTCAGGGGTCCTCTGGGGGTCTTGAACGGCCCCTGTGAATAAGAAAGGGCCATTGTATTATTATGATGATCCACAATTTTATAGATGAAAAAAAATACAGGAAAGTTGCCCAAGATGACATAGTAAATGGCTGAGTGAGACCCTGAACCCAAGTCACCTGGCTGTAAAGCCCGTCTCTTACAGCACAATGCAATTTAAAGTTATAAGATCTGCACGTAGAATAGTAATCTGCCCATGGCCATGCCTTAAAACACCCACAACCAGACAGGTAGAACAGCTTAGTTTAAATCAGTTGAGATAATTGGAAGATATTCTATGCTATTAGTGAATTTTACTAGTGTATAATTTATTTAAAACAAATCAGAAATATATGCATATATATGCATATTTTGACAATATACAGTCAACATCATTTCTTTCATACTGTAATCTATCCTGGGTATTTTGAGCAGCCAGGAATTGATTTACAGAAGGAATTTCTTCTTTACTCAAAGCTTCTTCTAGTTCCAATCTTTTCAATTGACTGAACTTAAAAAAAAATCACTATCAGTAATTTTTTATATTTTTGCTGGAAATTAATTGCACTTCTGGAAAATGGTTTCCTTGTCTTCTCCTTCCTGCTTGGCATTTCCCTAGCTGAATCCACATCCAAACTCCCATCCCCACCCAATCAGTCCTGTGTGAATAAGCAAGAGGAAACAACAGCCACGGCAGGAACACGTGGGCAAAGGAGATTTAGGGATGGCAGGAGAGGCTCCCTCTGATCTGGTGTAGGATCAGAGGCGAGGACAGGTTTATCCCCTTGGGTCCGGAGGCTGTCAGTGAGCCTGGATCACTCTTCCTGAGTGACAGGCCCGGGGAGACCCGACTCCCCGCTGACCGGGCTGCATACCTGCCTCGGGAGCAGCCAGGAGCAGCCTCCAGCCTGCTGGCCACCGTGCAGAGTTCTGGGGCCCCGAGGCTGCAGCTCGCAGTGGCCCTCGGAGAAACAAAGGGACACGGGGATTAGGAAGAGATGGGACTCGATTTATAGGGTTCAGTTTATGGAGTTTCACGTGATGGATGAGACAAAGGCGATGCTAGCAATGTAGCTTCTCCTCTTTGATGTAAATCTTGCCCCTGATCCGCAATAGAGCGGAGCAGAGCCCTGGGTCTGTTTGCTAACTAACGTCTGCATCTCCTGGTCTCGAGCTGCTCCAAGTGAGCGACTGTGAGCAGTAACTATGGTTATTTCATTGATTCAGCAAATACTTATTTGATGCCTACTGTGTGCCTTATACGGTTCCAGATACTGGGGATTTGATACTGTTCAGGAGCTGCTCTAGGTGCTGGGGTTATAATGCCGTTCAGGAACTGCTCCAGTTACCAAGGAGGTAAAGCTTTCATTGAGCTGACAGTTTACAGAGCTCCGTCTTTCTCACCTTGTCCCCCTCCCCACGACACACAGTTAGCATGGGGTCTGGTACCTACAATAGGTACCCTTGGTTCCTTGAAATAAATGGAAGCAGTGAAAAGTGCCAGAGCAGAGAGGAGCCACAAAGGATCAGAGGTCAAGGGTTCAACCTGATGAATCATGTCACCTCGCTGGTTCCAGTTTCCGAGCTGTGCTGAAATGGGCTTTCCTCCCACCTGGTTACTCCCTCAACCTGCAGTGACTTCTTCTCCTCCATTAGTGTTTTAGGTGAGCCCCTCCTTTTGGCTGCTTGGAGCTGTCTTCAGAACCTGATGGATGCTCCAGTGGCTTCGAGCCAGCTCTGAAAAGCTGGAGAGTCTGTGGTCCAGTGGAGAAGGATTGTATTTAGAGCGCCCGGGAAGGAGAGAGTCAGGGTAAATAGATAGAGGCAAGTGCCCCAGTTGTCAAAAGTGACAGGGAACCCCAATAGATGAGGCGACTTCTCTTTGCTGTTGTCAGATGGCTGCGCTGTGTTCTGTTCCAGGGAATGTGGACAGAAACAGGATTCCAGACTCTATCGGTGGAGGTGTGTGAGTGATTTCCACAGAGACTGCTTCATTTTGCTATTTGCCTATTCAAATGTAAACACTCTGTCCCTTAAAATACAGCACACAGGTGTTTCTGTTCCACAGTCAGTTTTAAACAAAATTTTATTGGAGTCTAGTTGATTTACAATGTTGGGTTAGTTTCAGGTGTACAGTAAAGGGAATCAGTTATACATATACATATATCCACTCGTTTTCAATTCCTTTCCCATATAGGTCGTTACAGAGTACTGAGAAGAGTTCCCTGTGCTATAGAGTAGGTACTTATTAGTTATCTATTTTTTTATATAATAGTGTGTATATGTCAACCTCAATCTCCCAATTTATCGCCCTCCTCCCCAGTTTCCCCCCTAGTAACCTGCAGTCATTTTTAAGGTAAATCATTGTAGCCCAGGGGATACCTCTGGCTGCCCACAGGTACTGGCCCTTTCCCTACCAGAAGGGCATGGTGACTGCTTCCTGGACGTCTTGCTCTTTCAAGAGCAAACCATTTGAACAGGCTGGAATCGCTACTCCTGCCAGCATGGTTCTGCAGGTTAAGGGCGCCTAGACAATGCACCCATCACATTTCATGGTATAGAGAGGTCATAGGAAACCGCCTTGGCCGAAACCAGAAAAATGAAAACTGTGGATGTTTTCTTGTTTTGTTTTTGCCAAGGGCAGTGTCAGGACTAGATGTCCCCAGACCAAGAGGCTATTCCGGGTGGTTTGAAAGTGGGGTCAGGGATAAGGAGGACCGTGTTTGCCGCAGCAAAAGACAAAGCTCCTGGTCTCGAAGGCCTTTCCCCTCTCAGCACCCGATGTACTGCTACGGCCTCCGTTCTTCTGTCTGAATGGCCAAGTTCTAGAATGGCTGGAGAATCCAGGGCCACAAAGAGCACATCCAAGACCTGGGCCTGTGGCCTGGATGAGTCTTCAATCAGATGCCAAAGACAGTTCTTGCTTTGAATCTATGGATCACAGCAAACTCTCCAGTGAGTGAGTTTTTGCCTGTTTTGGTTTTAGTGTTTACTCTGCAGTTGTTATTTCAGAAACGTGGGCTCGGTGAGCACACTAAGAATGACACAAATTTAGGGCCCACTTTTCTTGTTAAGTGACAAAACTACATGAGGATATTTACATGTTGGTTGCTACTCTCTCCTCTGAGTGCTAAGAAGCTCCTCATTCAGGGCCCTGCATGGCCCAGCTGATTGGGTCTAATGAGGTCTAAAGAGTCTGTGCTGCTGGAAAGCCACTGGAACACATTGAGCAAATGACGGTTCCTAGCTGGTGACACACAATGGCATGTGAGCAGATTAAATAAGCTGCATTCATGACTCAGCATTTAGGTGGATCTTATATGGCATGGGTCTGGGAAAAATTAGAAAGAAGTAAAGTTTTTTTTTTTTTAATTGATAGACAATTTTTATTTTATTTTTATTTTTTTAAATTTATTTATTTGTTTTAAAGCTGAAATCTTGAGTGTTACGTCTTTTTTTTTTTTAAACTTTGGCTTTATTTATTTATTTATTTATGGCTGTGCTGGGTCTTCGTTTCTGTGCGAGGGCTCTCTCTAGTTGGGGCAAGTGGGGGCCACTCTTCATCGCGGAACGCGGGCCTCTCACTATCGTGGCTTCTCTTGTTGCGGAGCACAGGCTCCAGACGCGCAGGCTCAGTAATTGTGGCTCACGGGCCTAGTTGCTCCGCGGCATGTGGGATCTTCCCAGACCAGGGCTTGAACCCGTGTCCCCTGAATTGGCAGGTAGATTCTCAACCACTGTGCCACCAGGGAAGCCCAATTTTTATTTTTTTAAAAAATATTTATTTATTTATTTATTTGGCCGCGTTGGGTCTTCGTTGCGGCATGCAGAATCTTTCATTGCAGCACGCGGGCTTAGTTGCCCCACGGCATGTGGGATCTTAGTTCCCCGACCAGGGATCGAACCCCCATCCCCTGCATTGGAAGGCCGATTCTTAACCACTGGACTGCCAAGGAAGTCCCAATAGACAATTTTTAGAGCAGTTTTAGGTTTACAGAAAAATCAGGCAGGAAGTACAGAGAGTTTCCTTATACTCTGTCTTCCCTTGCATATAGTTTCTCCTATTATTTACATCTTGCTTTAGTGTGCTATATTTGTCATACCTGATAAGCCAATATTGATACATTATTATTAACTAAAGTCCATAGTTGGCATTAGGGTTCACTGTTTGTGTGTGTGTGTGTGTGTTTATGAGTTTCAGGTGTACAGCATTGTAATTTGACATCTGTATACACTACAGAGTGATCACCACCAAAAGTCTAGTTACCATCTGTCACCATACAGTTGACCCCCTTCACCACTTTCACCCGCCCCCGTATCCCCTTCCTCTCTGGTAACCACTAATCTGTTCTCTGTATCTATGAGCTTGTTTTTGCTTTATTTTGTGTGTTCATTTCGTTTTTGGGGTTTTGCACATAGGAGTGAAGTCTTACCGTATTTGTCTTTCTCCTTGTGACTTATCTCACTTTGAATAATATCTTCAAGGTCCTTCCATGTTGCAAATGGCAGGATTTCATGGAAAGAGGTAAAGTTTATCTTTTCCCCTCTTATGTGTCTTTCACTTGCTTTGCCTACATAAAGTTCAGGGGTGTGTATGAGTATCTGTATGAGTATCTGTGTGAGTCTGTGTTGTGTCTGCTGGTGGGTCCAGTCCCAGTCTTCCAAAAATGATAATCAGCTGTTACCTTCAGTGTATCATTGGTTAAGCATTCTAAAGTCCTTAGCTAACAATGGTTCTGTACACCATGGATAGTGTTGTTTTGTATAAGAAATGCTTGTCTATGTTTTCCCTCATTTAGGTCATGTTTTTTTTTTTTAAGAATCCTCAACTCTGATATGCTGTGGTTTAATTTAGTCTTTAGTCAGCATTTCTTTCCTGAATGGAAGTCAACAGCACTTCTAACCCTTTCTAAAAAGAAAACATCCAAGTAATGCCTAAGGGAAAATATAGACCAGGGTACAAGGTCAAAGGGGAAATAACTCTGATTTTATTGAACCCTCAAGAAGATCTGTTGACTGACCAGAGGTGACCATCACATAACTCACAACCACAGAGGACAGGGAAAGTCCGTCAGGGAAGTATCATGCTTTCTTAAACTATAAAAAAATGTTTAAATGCAGACAAATTATGATTAATTTAAAAATATTGATAAAACTCATAGGCAAATTACAGCAATATTTTAAAAATTGCTCTATAATTTCCTGTATGTATGTATGTACCTACCTGCCTATCTATTTGTTTCTCTATGATGGCTGTGATGTAAATTGGCATTCCTCAAAGTGTATTCCATCTGGAAGACACTCAGGAAAAAATGGTTCCATAGTGAATAAGTTTGGGAATCACTGTCTGCTTTCTGTATGCCTCTCTCATTGAGAGATTCAAAGGGCTCTTAGATAGAGAGTTCTGAGTTCTGCAATAAGCAAACCTATTAAACTTCATTCAGTCTAATGCTTCCCAAATTTACTTGAATCCAACTCCTCTTTTTTCAACAATACCTGCTTTGCTTTCTTCTTTTTGATAAATGCAAGAAAACAGACAAATCTGTTTTAATGGGGAGCTAAATTTTACCAAAATTGACACACAGAAAGAAATTTTAAACATCAATTTTTAAAAGAAATCTTAACAGATCAATAATTATATTTCTTATAGGTTTCTAGGTTACATGTTTTTGTAGTAACTTGTAGCAATCTTTAAGGACCTCATATTTCTTCTACTGTATATTAAAATAATAAATTGTTCTGGAGCATATAAAATGATAGACAATATCTTTGCTACAAACACCTGGAAAAGATTCTCCTCCTCTCCCCCTCCCTCCCAGCCAAAAAAAAAAAAAATCTCAGAACAATTGTTAGGAATGATATACAAAGAATCTTAAATAATAGTAAATCATACTCCTTGGTATATTTAAGAAGAAATCCAACATAATTAACTCATGTTAGCCAGGAATGTAAGGGTAGTTTATTTATTAGGATATCTATTAACATAATTAATATAATTATTTCATAAAGGTTAGTAGTGATAAACCGTATGATTACTGAGAAAGATTTTGAAAGCCCGTGAGAAAATGAAACCTCTAATTCTGTATAAAATTGTCTGTGATCTCGCACTTGAAGAATAATTCCTTAACAAGATAATTAGGCCTCACCTCAAAGCAATTGCCAACATTTTATTTAATAGTGAAAAACTACAGGCATATCTTTTAACATCAAAAATGGGTTAAGTGTGTCATTACCCTTAACATTTACATTTCAAACCAATACAAGATACAAAGCAGAAACAGGAAGTTTATCCATAAAAATAATAAAAGTACAAAATTATTATTATTTTAAGATAATATAAATTAGTCCAGAAAACCAAAGGAAGTCATCTAAAAAAAATTCCAATAGTTCAAGATATCTGGCTGGTATACAGTAAATGTAGAGAAAAAAATAGAGTATTCGCTAAATACCTAAATATTCTATTAGCTGAAAGTAAAGATCTCACTAACAATATTAGCAATAGCAACAAAATATGATAAATCCCATATAAAGAAAACTTTAAACATTTACTGAGTAATTTTCCTTTCCATAAATAGTGACTCCAACAAATGAAGATGTGATCTGTTCTTAAACAGTAGATTTATTCAAATAAACATACCGGTTCTTCCCTATTAATTTAAAGTGTTAATGAATTCTAATTAAAAATTCAGAGTTGCTTTAATTTGAAAAAATTCTAATATTAATTTGCAAAACTAAACAGATGAGGAAGAGCTAAACTATTTTGAAGAAGAAAAGTAATGGCTAATAAACGATTTTACTGTATTGGAATGGATAAGCAGATGAATGGAAAAATGTATCCATTTAAAAAAAATTGTATATTGCAGAACAGTTGGGCTATTATAGGAAGCCCACATGAGGCTATTTTAAATGGGTTTTCAAAAACTGTATAACATTACATAACCTTGATTTTGTTCACATATATTATGAATCTCCAAGATTGGAGTTTAATATGTCACATTCTCACACTCATTTAAACATGAAACTTTTTTTTTTTTGTAACCAGAGCATCGTTGGAACCATTGTTTCTTGAAACATCCTTTGCAAAAGGCTGGCAGAAACCATCTAGAGACAGAAAATATTTGCTAAATAAGAAAATCTCTCTTCCTCACTGCACAGTCTATAAATGTATCTCCTTACTGAGTGCTTCCTGCCAACCTCTGTATATGTTCCTCTCAGTCTGGAACAACAACCTTCTCTGTATCTCACAATTTTTGCTATTATTAGAATGCCCAGCTTCCTCTTTGTGCTACTATTTGGTTGCACCAGGAGAGTGTATGGCAGCATTTACTACTTAGATCTTATTTTTGATTATTAGCTGTACACATATAACATATATAAACAGCGTACGAATATAATTAACATTAGAATGTAAATAGCATTAGAATGTAATTGCACAAGAGATATTCTTAACCTACATATATACATACATACATATAACATATATATTCACATATATATGTGTGTGTGTGTGTGTGTGTGTGTGTGTGTGTGTGTATATATATGGAGTTCACAAGCGGGGCCTAAGGAGAAGGTTAATTCATTCTAAATGGCATAGTTTATTAGGAGGGTCCTGAGAACAGCCGATAAGGCAGTGAGTTTTGGGATCCTCTAGCTGTGGGTCCATGACTATAGACCCGTGGAAATTATAAAATTAATATGAAGGTTTGGCCAGAACTATTAGTTTAATTATTTGTTGTAGGTTTTTTTCTTTTTTTTTTTTTCTTTTTTTAAGACAGACCCTTGTGTTGAGGTCTGACTTTCAAAAGATCGCAGCAAGGGAGCTACTTTTTCAATTTTAATTTAAACTGTAAGATAATACCAAAGACCAATGAAGTTAATTTTCTCATTAGTAGTGTCACTGTGGCTATTCTCAGTATAAGTAAAAAGATGTTCCTTGACCCCATTTCCCACCCACCCTCACTTTGTCCCCACAGGTGGAACTTTTGACACCTGGTAAATACCATTTTTCTCCTCTGTCATATCATGTGTGTTCACTATTGAAATTTATTCCCTTCCTGACTTTTTATAACTCCTTTCCTCTCCCCACTTTCATCTTTTCATCTCAATCTTATGACTAAATCTTCACAGGCTGGCTGCTTTCTTATACACACTGTTTCACTGTCCCATAAGCAGGGTCACCGCTGAGGACCAGAGCTTTCCCTTTCCCTTTGTCCTTCCCAGGACTGCCTCCGAGTCACACATCTTTGGTTTAACATACCTCGGGGCTGAAAACAGCTTGAAGGTACAGTGAGCTGAGAAATTTTCTTGCATACCTATGGATTTAAAAGCCATACCATTCAGTGGAGTTGACTGCCTGTGTGGCAATATGATTATCATGTCCAGTAAGTATCAAGCAACTGACCAAATGGTTCTCATTAGCATAACCCGACCTTTCCGCATTTGCACTGAGCTTTAGTCTATCTTTGAAAGATGGAGTTAAGTCAGCAGTTCAACCGGCTGGACACGTGTATTATGGAAATTAAAAAAATTAGTTCCAGCTTCCTCTGAAAGCTTCAAGCAACTTAAAGTAACATTGGGGGAAAACGTCTAATCCATCGCATCAAACTCCACGTGTCAATCTAATCAAGAATTTGATTGTAGATGAGGGACATTTTTCCCCAGGGGAAATTTATTCATTTGCGTTTAGGGAACAAAGTTTCAGGAGAAGTAAGAGGATATATAATAGATATTATTTTGGTCAAATATTGTGTTTCTTCTGCTTTATACCAAATATTACAAAACATTTTCCAGACTTAAAAATCGGATAGCATTTGTTTTAAGTTATTCCTTTTCATAGACTATCACTGGCTCCATAAGCCTTTTATAATAAAAACTATATGCATAATTTAATTACATTATACTTTAGAATGTGAAAAGGTACATTTTGTCTTTAAATGAAAGGCAGAATCTCAAGGTAATTCACTGAAAACAAATACATATTCAGTGATTAGATTGGTAAAAGTATTAAAGCACTCTAAGTGAAAAATTTAAATTTTTATGAGTTAGCCAAAGGAAAAGCTTCAGTGGAATGAAAAACTATGTGGTAAAAATTTACATTTCTCTTGATGTGGTGCTAAAAAGCAGACCGCTTATGAGATTTGCTGTTTATTCCTGATCTCCACATGACACGAGGTGTGCCTGAGATTGTGGCCTGGAAATATGCTTACAGAGAGAAGAATACTGACAGGACCAGGAGCTGTGGCATTATTAAATCATAAACCACACTCTAGGAGGGGCACGCATTCATTGTCATTTTGTAATGCAAGCAGAAAAGAAAAAATTACTCCTGAATCTCATATATTAATAGAAAAAATGTGTGTTGTTTCAGGATAAACAGAAAATAAAGGTAAAATAGAAAAAAGGATTGGGAGAATTTCCAACAAGTTTGGAAATTGATCAACACTCATTGTCAGCATCTTTCACACAATCAAATCCATTGTTTAAAGGTGAACTTGTGATTAGTAAAACTAACAAATTATATAACATAGTATTGTAGCCTTTATTGAAATCTGTATTGTACATTATATTGCAAAATCTTTAAGATTGGTGTATTGTCATATATATTTTTTTAAATAATGGACTTCTGAAAAATAAATACAAGTAAAATATACTGCTAAAATTACTGCAGTTTTAGTGATCTCAGGAAAAGGAAAAGACTATAAAATGTATGTAAATTAATATCAGAGAAAAATAATGAATTTCTTTCCATTTATATCAGGGAAGAGAAATTACTCTCTCCCTTCCAGGAGGAAAATGACATTCTGGTTTGGCCACTGTTGAATTTCAAACTAGCTTATTTTAAATCGAACTTCATGCAGAAATAGGGTGAAATGTGCTAGTTTTAAGAAATGACTACACATATATTTTACAAAAAATAAAAACCTTCAAGGGGAAAAAATAAAATCAATAATATCTGGCTCATTCTTTTTTTGAGCTACACAAAAATGAATAATCATTATCAACAGTTTCACTTTTTAACTGGTTATTATTGAAACACATTCATGCTATTGAAATGAAAAAGTAAAACAGAGAATTGGTAGTACATCTGTGGCTAAATAGTGAATGTTGTTAAATGAAAAGAATAAATATATTTCCACAAATGTGAAACATTAATAAGGGGTTTAACTTATTAAATCTATTTAAATAAAATAAAACTATAGAGAGAAAACTTGAGTACAGACACACGCACATCAAATTTCTAACACTGTCTATCTGACAGTGAATACAATGAAAAGAATGAGTTCTTTACAAAGTTAACATTTTGTAAATTGATTTTCTGATCTCATTAAAAATGATAAAAATGCCATCAATATTCTTAGTTTACATCAACACCCAATAATGTGCATAAAAAATTAAGAGAATTGAAAAAAATGGCATTTGCTAGGCAGTAACTGTAGTCCAAAGAGCTCGTTCTATCATGACTAAAGCCAGACTTTCCTTAAAACTATGGTGATTATGAAGAACTATTAGAATTTTTCATTTTTTTTTTATTAATTATGAAGCAATTGCTATAGACCTGCCATCCTCAAAAGCTTTTCAATGACAAAGATGCTATGGGTGGACCACTCCATCTGCTCATGGGAGATGGATAATCAGATAAAATAAATCTTTCCTCAAAATTGAAAGGCTATTTTTGAAATTGAAAAGGTTAGTTTTATATTTTATGAAATACCAATAACTCACTAAATTTTATTCATCTCAGATAAATTAGTAACATAACAATAATAACTAATTATCATTAGTATGATAACAGTGATAATAATTAGTTATAATGATTAAGATTAAAAAATGATAAATAACAATTCTGAAGACATCTTGAAGGCCTTCAGCGTCCATGTTCAAAGCATTTCAGAGCTGTTCTCTTCCTCTCCTGGAAAATTCTGTCCTAAGTCCATTAGATGGAGCAAAGCAGACATCCTAGGTATGTGTGTGTCAGAGAGGGGTGGCAGGGGCTGAGAGTGCAAGCAGGGTGAAGGTGGTCCACACTAGGACATTGGTGTCAGAGCCCTAGCAGGGCAGGAAGGGTATCCCTGCAAAGAGGAGGGGAAGCTTGGGTGGAGAACCAGAGCCCCATCTGAGTAAGGAGGGCATCTATGCAGAGGAAATGGGAAGCTGGCATTGGGTGTCAGAACTTGAGCAGGGTAAGGGGTGTCCTAGGGCAGGGAGTTTGAGCCTAAGCAGGATAAGAAGAGCATCTTCAAGGAGTGATCGCCTGGTGCTGGTGGCAGAGCTCAAGCAGGGACAGGAGGGCGTCCATGCTGAGAATGACCTCGGGTGGGGTGCTGGAGACCAAGTAGAGGGGAGATGGGGGACATAGTGAGGGGTATTAGAGCTCCAGTAAGATGAGGAGGATTTCCCTGAAAAGGGGAGATAGGAAGTGTCAGAGCCCAGGTAAGGTGAGAAGCTGTCCACGTGGAGGACAGAATATGGAATCAGAGCTGTGACAGATAGAGCAGACAGCCACACAGGGGAAGACCTGTCAGTGGGATTGACCAATTAAGTAAGCATATTAACAATAAGTGGAGACAGCTTTCTCACTTTAGGAGAAGGGAGTTAGAAATCCAAAAAGGGAGGAAATAAGAATAAACCCTCTTATGTTGGACTGCACTTGCAAGTATTCAAGTGAATGCAGGGTCTGTGATAGATAGATAGTAGATGGATAGGTAGATAGGTAGATAGATGATGGGTAGATATATAAATAGATGGATGATAGGTAGAAAAACAGACAGATGACCAATGGTTAGGTAGATAAATAGATATAGAAATAATTAAAGGTGTAAATGGATGGGTATGGAAGTGATTTGGATATGCATCCACTGACATATATTTCCTGGCTCTTTCCAACAAAAGAGGCTTGGGGCAGTGACAGCGCAACAGCAATGAGCACATCCAGCACTCAGATCTTGGCTTTTAAATACTATTTTCCAATCAAAGGAACCAGGGCTCTTTGAAGAAGTGGATAATTCCAACGGTGAAACAGGGAAAATACAAGACAGGACATGTTGTGCCAGAAAGCAAGGAAGTTCTAGAAGGATGTTGGGGACATGTCAAAAGGAAACAGAAGCCACCATGAATGGGCTCCTTCTGTCCAAATCTGGGACAACTTGAGCATAAAAATAATGACAGTCGATTAAAACCCATTGAATAAAATTGGAAATCCACTTAGATATAAATAAATCCATGACTAAATTGAAAATTTGAAGAGCATCAGGATATTCATATACTCTTAAAGTATCTCCCTACAAAATAATTATTAATTTCTAAAGGGAAAGGAGGAACTTTACAGTAGAGAAGCTTTGCAGACACCACTTAACCCAAAAGATAAAAGTAAACATAGTAATGCACAAATAGAAATCACTTGCCATCTGATGGAATTAAGTGAGAAGAACATGTTTTCACTTCTGAAATATTCTGGCCAGAATTCACAATCTGAATCTAATCAAGAGGAAACATCCAATGAAGTCAAAGTGAGGGACATATTACAAAGTAGTTGGTTTGTAATTTTCTAAAGTGTCAGGGCAGTCAGGGAAAACTGAGAATCTGTTCCAGACTGAAGGAGGCTGGGGACAGCACAACTAAACCTGTGATTCTGGACTGAATTTTTCTGTTATAAAGGATATTGTGGGGAAAATGTGTAAAATGTAAAGGGAGCCTGAGAATTAAAATGGTAGTATCACGGTTAAGTATCACTGTTCATTTCTTGATGTGATGGATGTATTGTGGTTACACAGGAAAATGTTCTTGTTTGTAGGTAACACACAATAAAGAATCCATGGGTGATAGGGCATCTGTTCAGCAACTTACTCTCAAATGGGTAAGAAAAATAAAATGTTCTGCACTGAACATCCAACTTTTCTGTAAGTTTGTGATCATTTAAAAAATATATTAATTGTTTTTTAAATCGAAGTGTGATTAGAGTCCCCCAGCCAGCAGAGGTTGCAGCTATCTGGTGGTACTTCTAGGAACTACCATTTGCCTTGGCAGCCTCCCCACAAGGAGCTGAGGAACCAGCCTCTCTGCAGTCTTGGCTCTTGGAGACACTTAGAGAAGAATGTCCTAAGAAGAGAGAGTTCCTCTATCCTTTGGAGACTAGCACTTGGTCAAAAGTCCAGGCTTTGACTGACAGCTGTAGCCCCAGTGACTCCTGCCCTTCCTAACAGGTGAGGCTTGGAGATCAAATAATCCTTTGTCTAAATAGTGAATGTTGTTAAATGAAAAGAATAAATATATTTCCACAAATGTGAAACATTAATAAGGGGTTTAACTTATTAAATCTATTTAAATAAAATCTAATAAAATAAAACTATAGAGAGAAACCTTGAATACAGAGACACGCACATCAAATTTCTAACACTGTCTATCTGACAGTGAATACAATGAAAAGAATGAGTTCTTCAGCTGGGCTCCCTAGTGAGCAAAACTGAATCCAGTCTGTAACTAAATCCTTCTAAGCAGCCTAAAGTGCCTACAACTCCAAGGGGAAAAGTGTGATTCATTCTTTCGAAACCCTGAGGGCAGCTGAATGCACCATGCCTCACATCTCTAACGTCCTTGATCAGCATGTAAGACTTAAGACCCTCCAGTTATTTCTTTTCTCAGGTATTCTTCTTCCACGAGCCAACCTTGAATGATTCCCCACCATCTCAGATTTTCACCTGTGACTCGTGGAACTCTCCTCGGTAGTTAACCAGCATCATTCCATCCTCCACCCGTCTCTGTTGGTTCTGTCCACCTCCTGGCTCAGATACCTGGCTGCTCCTAAGGAAATCGCTATCCCCAAATCTCTCTCAAGTAGAGTCAGGTGATTTGTCCACACCTCATTTATCTGCTCCTCAGGCTGAGCATGACTTTGTTTTGCTTCTTTCAAACTACTACAGTAAGTCCCCTACATACGAATGAGTTCCATTCCGAGAGCGTGTTTGTAAGTCCAACAAAGTTAGCCTAGGTACCCAACTAACACAATTGGCTACATAGTACTACACTGTAATAGGTTTATAATGCTTTTCACACAAATAATACATAAAAAACAAAGAAACACAAAAAATAAACATTTTTAATCTTACAGTACAGTTCCTTGAAAAGTACAGTAGTACAGTACAACAGCTGGCATACAGGGGCTGGCACTGAGTGAACAGGCAAGAAGAGTTACTGACTGGAGGAGGGAGAGGAGGTGGGAGAAGGTAGAGCTGAAGGATCATCAGCAATAGGAGATGGAGGGTAAGCTGCATAACCACTTGTAGGGGATGCACTCATGTGACAGTGTATGACAGACACATGAACTAACTTATGTGATTGGACATGCGAACACACGTTTGCATCTTTGAAAGTTTGCAACTTGAAGGTTCGTACGTAGGAGACTTACTGTACTCATCCACTCTCACATAAGAACCACTGCCCCTTTGGGGCTCAGGCTATCTGACTGTATCATCTTTATCTCTATTCATTGAACTTACTTGCCAACGTGACCATACCCTTGCTTACTCAAGATGTTAGCAGCTACTTGTCTTCCCTGGGTTCGGCCACTCCTGCATGTCTCTGTAGATGACCACCAACACCTTGCCTCCCAATTCCTTAACAATCTTATTTCCCATGACCTTCTCTTCCAGGTCTCTTCAGCTGCTCACTCCCCTGTATGCAACTGGATCTTGTCATCACCTGGAACTTGTCTCCACCTCTGAATATTTAAATTCATTATGCAACTGTTCCACATCAACCTCCCTTCCTTCAGTATCTCATACATAATGACCCCCATTACACTTGACCTCCTACTTCATAGAGGTCGTTTCTTGCCCCTTTTATTTTCTCCATCTGTCTTCCCCATCCCGATTTCATTTCTTTCCAGCTTTCATTCCATGCTTTACCCTTTGGGTCAATGTCCTCAGATTCATTTGCCCTTTTGTCCTTCCTCCATACCCACCTTAAAGCTAAGTCATTCCAAATGTCTGCTCTCTAGAGAATTCACACAACTGGCCAGATTCATGCCACAAAAAAGGTATGGCTTTGATTTCAACCAAACGTTCAGCATTACCCAGAGACTCTTCTGTGTGTACTCGGCATCACCCTGTGCTATTTTCCAGTGTGGCTATTTCAGATTCCTTACTTTTCTCAAACTTCTTACCCTAATGTCACTCTTAGCAGCAAATCTTGCTAGAAGATCTCAGAGAAAAGAAAAGCAAGAGAATTCCCTCAGTTCCTGACACTGAATTTAAAACTTGATCTTTATCCAAGTCCACCATTTCCTCTTTCCTCCTGTTCCAATGGGAGATGTGTCTCCACCAAGGCTGCTTCCTCAGTCTACACTCTGGATCACAATACATCTTATGTCCTCAAGGACTACTTTACTGATTGTCCCCTCTCTTTATGTCTTCAATCTTTCATATGGATTTGTTAACATCAATATTTAACGTGCTCAATTTTCTCCCTTCCTGATAAACAGTCCCTCCTTTGGCTTATGACACCATTGCTCTGACCACCTTCAACTTCTATATGAGCTACCATAATCCATGTTTTCCTCAAATCTGTTTTTCAGTCTGTAGTCAGTGTTACTGTTTAAAATAGAAATCTATTTTCATGGCTCCCCTGCTTAAAAACTTCCAAAGGCTCCCATTGCCTTCAGGATGAAATTCAAAACCTTTAATATGGCTTATGAGACCCTTTACAACTTCTCTCATGCTTACCTCCTTGAAAACTTGAGTGCAATCCACATCTCCCACCCCTCCATCCCACTTCCACTCCCATTCCCCCCCCACCCCAATATACATAGCTACATACTTGTAATTTCTGGAACATATCTCTCATCTCTGGAATTTTGAAAATATGTCTAGTTCTGATTAGGACATTCTTCCCTCTGTTCTCTACTTGGATAAATTCTTGTCATCCTTTATGTTTCAGTTTGATGTTGTTTCCCCTGTAAAATTTTCCTGACACCCCAAGACTGTCTGATAATGTGCCCTCATGGTTCCTGGTACTTATCTTCTATCTTGGTCCTTGGCGCACTCTTGGAATTCGCTGTTTACTCGTGTTCACTAGGATGTCAATGCCTCAGGGCGGGATCAGTTGTGCTTGCTTGTCTTTCTCTTCCTATCGCCTAGTTCAGTAGCTGGCACAAAGTGGATGCACAAAGTGGTAAACATTTGTTGAATGAATGAATGGATCCAATCAAATATAATTTAAAAAATTATATTATGCTGGCAAAGAAATTTTAAAGTTAAAAAAATTCGGGAAATTGAATGATTCAAATGCAGCTAAAATGCATCAAAGTTGGTGAGCAGGATCTTCTTATTTAATGCAATAATTATAATTAACAGAAACCATCTCACTTTGGCGGGGTGGGTGGATGTTGTAGAGATGATGAGGATGGAGAATTTTAGGAGAAGACATTGATACTATTTTAAAGACCTCTCTAGAAGTTTCTTTCCTTATCTTTAGGGATTAGAATACCTGTTCAAAAAAGGGATAAAATAAGTTTTACTTTAGCAGCATTCACTGAACTGTGATGGAGGGATAAGTGGAAAGAAAAAGAAGTATTTAATCAATCATTCCAGAAAGAACTCAAGGCCTTAACTGCTCCTATTTCTCCTGTTTTATCAACCAGTCCTTCCCTTGACCTGACATCACTGCTACTATCACTGCCTACTTTATTCGGGTTACTATAGTCCACATTTTCCTGAAATGTATTTTCAGATTTGTAACTTATTTATCTTTATGTCCACAGTGCCTGATGTAGTACTTGGCACAAAGTATCACCCAATAAATACTTGTCAAATAAATAGATGAAAGAGAGCAATGGCTTCTTTGATCCAAGTCTATAATTCTTCTTTTCAGGTTGTTCTTCAAAAGGAATTGCAATCCTTTTCCTTATCATATACTTTCTCCTGTGAGATTTTGGGAATATCTAGATGCTTATCGTGACTAACACCTCATATTTTCACACAATTCTATTGCATGGTCAATGGTTATATAACATTTTTATGAGAAGCTCTCTGCTGTGATAATAACTAATATTATCACATTCAGGTTTCACTTTGCCCATGTGGAAGCATGAATCTCAGGAAAACGGTGCCTCCTGTAAACTTTATTATTTATGAAATTGGGAACAGTCGACTTCCCTGCCTTTCCCCTTATCAGTAAATTGGCCATTATCTGCATTCTCCCAGAATGACCGTACCATGATCTTTACCTTTTCCCTTATCTTCAGAAACATATTTCGGTGTGTTTGCTCACCCAGGCTCTTTTCCCATTTTCTTCCTATCCCGTTGACTGGTCATGAGAGCAAAATTATATAAGATTGAAACAAACCCAGCTCCCAGGGCTGCTGACCAAAAGCAGGTCACAGCCCCGGGGACATCTTCTCTGCAGCACTCAACCTCACATTCCATTCTGGTCATGCTTTCCCTTGTTAATCCTGGCTCCACATGAAACCCACTTTAGAAGCCAAAGTTTGGTTAAGCACTTTTCCAGTGACCAACTTTGGCTCTGATCTTTGTTGGCAGATATAATTTTCAACCTATGTATATGAGTCATCTAAGTTGGCTGTTTGCTGAATTACTGCTACTTTACTTAACAGTATTTATAAACTTCTTACAAAGTCATCACTATCCAGGAGATAATCTGCAGTAATTTACCTTAATACGTTAAGGAAAAATTATTTATTCTCTGCTTAAGGACATTTTTCTCAGGAAATTGCCTTGCAAAGTAGTAGCTTAAACTATACCAAACATGTCAAAGACACAAATAGCCTCCTGGAAAAGTTCATTTCCCCGCGAGTGAAGCCAAATATAGCTCTCTCTGTTTATGTCAGTAACTGTATTTTCTCTGGTTTAGTTTGTAAAGGCTAATGGCCTACCCCAAGACATTCATCAGGATGTCCAACCTCTGACACACTCTTATCCCAAAGTACCTGCTATCTGGGTCTTGTTACATTTTCCCATGGCTGGGCTACAAAAGTTGGAATAATCACCCAGTTTTCAGTTCTTGTCTTGCTCAGGTATTCATTCCATACCTATTTATTTTGTTCTTCCTATGTCCCAAGCATTATTAGAGGGGCTGAAGATACAGTTGTACACCAGTAATTTCCTCTTTATATCCAGTGGGAGGGAATCAGAAGACAGGTGATGAATGGGGAGCTAGAGAAAAGATCAGTTAGGGAAAGTGCTGTGTAGAGTCTTAAAAAGGGAATCTGAGTGAGAATAAGTGAGGGTTTGGGGAGAAGGGTTTTTAGACTGTGTGATTAGGGAAGGCTGTTCTAGAGACACCACACTTAAGCAGAGAGCTAATGGCAGGGACGAGCCAGCCATGCAGAGATGAGGGGATAGCCTGCCCGACCCAGGCCCTAAGACAGGTATAAACTTGGGGTGTTTGCGGGAGAGAAAGAAGGCACCCGAGTGGCCAGAGTTTGATAGGAAAGGAGGAGGTGGTTTAAGATGAAGAAGGGTTTTCAGAAGAGCTTTATGAAGCAGAATAAGAAGATTGTGTTTTTATTCTAAGGCTCTGGAGTTCGGATGGCCTGGCAGCTCTGGGGAGAATGGAGGCAGGGAGGAAAAAGGGAGGCCAGTTAGGAGGCCATCGTGGGAGTCCAGGTGAGAGGGTGGCAGCTGAGACTGGGATGGTGGTGGTGGGGATGGACAGAGTAAGCAAATTTGGGAAACCTTTTAGGAGAGATACAGACAGCTTATGCTCAGATGGGGTGTGGGGAACTGAGTGAATCAAGGATGATTCCTAGGTTTTTTTTTACTTCCTTTCCCTTCAATGTCTGTGTTGTGTGAGCTTGAGAACCTTAGAAGTATCCTCCTCGAGAGTAAACAGGCATCCAGCGTTCCCAGAAATAACCACGAGGAAGCTTCCAGAACGAGGGCTCTAGGAAACAGTATTTTATATTTTCCTCCAGACTGGGGAGGTTGTGATTTATTTTAATTCGTTGGGGAAAATTTGGGGAGGGCTTTTTTGTTAACAAAGAAATTATTACAAACAGGGAATAAGAGCTTCATTTAAAAAAGATATATTTTATGGAAAGCTTCTGGCATTTCATCTTAAAACAGACTACATTGACCCTTTGTCCTCAGCTCTTTTTGATTATGGAGAGACATGTGATTAACATTTGTTTGGGGTTTTTAGCACTACTATGGTTACAGCGTGATGGTTGAAAATATTCTATCCAGCACATTATTAGTTATTCCATCTCTTGATAAAACGGACATTTAAGAACAAGGCAGAGTCTGGGAGGGCAGTAGGGGGGTGGGGAAACCCAAACTCTGTGAAATGTTTAACCTTTTCACATAGTTCAACAAAGTTTAGATTTCTGGCAAAACGCCTAGACTTTGCGAGGCTGTTCATGGTTGCAAAACCCGACAAGACCCTAGTGCTTAAATTATTCTGGCTCAAAATTTGAGACAATGTGAAGAGAGCAAAAGGAAAGAAAAACACACACACACCCTGATAGCTACAGCTGGGCTCGTGGTACAGAGTAAGTCATTTGGAAAGGGATGCTGGGGGTGGTGAGTATTACAACCTACGATGCCTCAGAGATACATCAAATGCCTCTGCTGAGAGAATAAACTATCCCCAAAGGGAAAGCAAGTTCTGCATTAAAGGTAAGGAAGGATCTTAAGAACACATGACAATCCAAGTATGTCATAGATTAGCAAGAATTGTTTGTTTTACAGAATCACAGCAATGTCCTTACAGAGAGCAGCGGCAAAGACTAACCAAGGTGTCATGTCTCAAGCATTTAGTCTGGAAAGAGTTGTCCCCATCCAGAAATGCACATGTGGGTTACCATGGCTGCCAGTATCAGGGGTTGAATCTTCTAGCCAAAGAAAATGGGGGATTTGTAACCAGCTGGAAGTAATCACAAATTTCGCTACTACTTGCCTTCTTGCCTTTCTTTGGTATGTGTCGACATATCTGTTGATTTGAATTCCCTGGGAGTTTCTCTAAAATTTGTCAGAATGTATCTGTCTTTTGCAAATAAGAAAATATAAAACAATAATTATTAAAATATTTAAAATATTAATATTAAAATTATTAAATATTATGGGTGAATGTAGTACGTGTTTCCCACATATGGTCCTCAGAACTCTAATTCTGAGAGGTGGTCAGTAAATAAAGGGATTGCTTGAAAAATCAATTCAATGGTCAGTATGATTGGGAAATATCTGAATGTCATCCCAATTTCGCTATTACACTTATTCTTCTTTTCAAAGTCTGCAGTAGTTTTACGTGTATTGCAAAGCTCTAGAAAAATAGACTATCTAATGTTTTCCAAACATATTTGGTCACAAAATTTCCCTATTCTCTGCCTCCATCTTCTTCTTTTTTTTTTTGGTGGAGTATATCATCAAACATATGTTCTGAGGCACATACACTGGTAAACACTAATTTATATTTATATTTTTTTAGTAGAATATATATCATAGATATGTCTGCAAAATGGGCATACTTTCACATGTGAGTCTAAGAATAAGAGAGAGAATCTGACAAAGAGAAAAACAAATGAAGAAAAAAACCACAGTAATGAAAGTTGGCCACCAATGGGTTATAAGAGATAAGAATGCTGTTACCTACAGAAAAATCCAACCACATTGACTTAAATAAACAATAAGAAACTGAAGGTAGATTGCTTCTTGTTTTATTTCAGCACCTTAACAATGTTAGATCCAAGATTTCTGCACTTCTCTTGGCTATTCCCTCATAGTTGCAATATGGCTGCTGTGACTCTGACTCTCACATCTGCATCCTAGGCAGGAGAAAGTAGGAGAAAGGGGAAGGGTATGGGAAAGGCTGTTCTTTAAATAAGGGAGTTAAAAACGTTTTCAGGAACCCCACAGCATAGTTGTGAATATATCTAATTGCATGGGACTGTGTCACAGAGCAAAGAGCTGTGGGAAAAATTACATTGGAATTTTATATTGATTATTCGGCATTTTTTGGTGTGACTTATGCAGTAACAGAAATGAGGCAAGTACAGGAGTTTGGAATGATTTGTATGTACCTGTATTTTGATCTATAGAAATATGGAAGTAGAATGTGTTATTTTAGATACATTCCTTTAGGCGAGTGTTTTGAAGTATCTAGGTCTTTCTGAAACAAAGTGATAAAATATCCCACCTTCTTTTTCTGTCTGGGGAATAGTATACTCTCTTAAAAAAACACTCATGCATGCACACACACATACAGCTTTAAAGCTGGGTTGGGAGCAGACATGCCCTCCATCCCTGGAAACACTGTCTAGTGGCTTGTCATCCAGATCTAGGTCAGTCACTTGCTGGAGGACAAAATGTTCTGGGGCTTTTCCTCAGGTTACTAGTAGGCATTGTTGCTTTTACTAGATTGGATCTTTCAGGACCTAATTCAGCCCGTGGCTTAAAACATGAAAGCATTTAGAGACCTCTAAGATAATTACCATTTTTTTTTTTCACTCTTGGAGTTCTTAATGGTGATAAACATACACTAGGAAACAAATTGGTTCAGTTTGCTTATGAAATTTTCTTTGATAGTGAGACACAAACATGTTACTATAGCACTGTTCTCCCTGAAATGGAATTTATTAAAGGAAATCCCATGATGAAACTCATAGAAGGGGTTATCCACTATTAGTCTGTGAACTACCAAAAAGCAACATTTGCTATAAAATGATTTCTTCTAAAAAATGGCAATTATGTGGACCTCAGATTCACGTTACAACAGAATTCCACTAATATTCCTCTGGCATAGAAACTCAAAGCCTGTTTCTTCTTATTTTTCATTATAAAAGTAATATAAGTCTCATTATCAACATTTTGAAACATAGAGAAAAATACTACTCTGAATCCAATAATCTTAAACATGACTGTGAAATCTTTTCTTCTCTTCTTTATGTTTTTTTTTTACATCTTTTTTTCTTCACTCACTGCTGTGTTGTAAGCATTGTTTTCATGATAACAATCTAATCTCATACTATTATATGAACAATTAGTCTGTTTCCATTTTTTTTTCTCAAAGTGTTTTGAACCCATATTATCATTCCTCATATAGTAATAGTCTTCTTGCCCATAGATGCAGAAGTTATTCATTAATACATTTAATCCTTCAACGTATGTATTGATTACCTACTCACCATGTGCCCAGAAACCATGGGGGGTACAGAAGAGCGATAGTGGTCCCTCGAGTCAGGAGTATGTGGGTAAGTGATGCATAGGTATATCTAACAGGGGTTCACAAAACTACCCATTTATAGAAGGTAATTATAAAAGACAGTAGGGGCTATAGGGGGTTGACAGGAGTGAGAAAACACTGAGATTGGAAGTGAAATCACCATGCAGCCTGGGTATGGTGTGGATTTAGAGAAGTGGAGACAATCCAGCTAGAGGACCTTCCAGGCACAGGCAGAAAAGGGTGGGAAATCATGGACTGTGTTTAAGGAGTAGTTAAATTTATGCCTGGTCTGCATAATGGAGTTTATTTTCACTTCAGTTTCCTGCATTTCCTAAGAAAAATGATCTGGAGCCTTTCTATGCTAAAAATGACCTCAGTTCTCCTCACTTGCATGTACAGATTCCATCAGCGAGTGCGTGTTCAACAGTGACTAGACACAAGGTCTCCTTTGTTCTAGTGTGAGCTGCCCTTCCCAGATTCAAGCTCGTTGCTGTCATCTTTTGCAAAATCGAAAAAACGAAAGCCTCATTTCAAAGAAAAAATCAAAGCCATTTGTACCTTTGCATACTCAGCCTTACGAGAACGTTCATATTGACTCATGTATTTTAGGTAAAAGCTGGAGTTATTATTTAATCTGAAAATGCCTCTGCGTTTTACTTTGTTAGAACAGTATTGAAATGTACATGCAAGTTGGGGAAGTTTTAGAATCAAAGTGTCAGAGCTGGAGAGGCCTCCTCACAGATTACTTATATCACCCAGCCTTGTTTCTCCAACATTGCATTTCTTTAGGTGTTATGATGTTCTCCTATTAAATGGAAACGTTACCTTTAGGACCAAATGCAAATTATATAAAACCGGATCCTTAAGCACAGTAGCTGAGTTCCTAAAGCTTCTCAGAACACAGATTGAAAAATACTTGTTTCATCTTTCTGCTCATTTTACAGATGGGGAAATTGAGTCCCAGAAAATGAAGAAGCCATGAAGGATCTATTGCCTTGAATTCCATTAGGAAAGCAGGTATATTCAGGGTCCAACTTCTTGGCTGACTCCAAGCCTTTAAATCAGAGATGAATGCATTGGGCTGAGCCATAGTAAGTAGCTCTACTCTTAATTCTTCTATCTCCCTTCTTTGAGAGAAAAGAAAAAAGCAATCGCTCTCTTTTCTAGGGCCAAGATGCAGGGGCGATGAGAAGGGTATTCCCTGGTAGTCTGCCACACCCTCTACTTCCAGTTCCTCTGGGTTCTCCACATGTGGGCTTCCTCCTCCCAAGGGAGCTGGGAGGCTCCTAACAGCACCTCTGCTGGTTCAACAAGGTACCAAGCAAGACTGGGTCCCAGATCAGTAATTCTCATTCTTAAAGAAAGATATGGGACCGAAAAAATAATTTTTACTTTCCTGCTTGTTCCCAGTTGTGAACCTTGAAATTCTCCCAGTGAGTTGATTCTATTATACTAGACAATTATAAGAAAAATATTCAAAATGAAAAGACTTTCTGGTTCAGTACTTCTACTGGTACCTAACGTGTCCTGATGTTTCACCGGCGAAGATGTTACTGAGGTAAGATTACCTTTTCATTCATACTGATAGTTTTTTGATTAAATCAACTCACAGGACAAATGGCCATGTTTACAACATGGCTGACCTATGTTAGGTGTACCTTGCAGGGACCACAAATTACTGAGCTGTGAACCAAATATAGCACAAAGATTTGCTCTTAAAACTTAAAAATTAAGAGATTTCATATGAACATCCAGTTTCCCAGTGTCTCTTGAAAAAAATCAGAAGATTGGGCAATATCTTCCAAAGTCCAAAGTCTTAAGGATTGCTGACAGAGTAACATTTGACCGAAGCTGTGCAGTATCTGGCCCCTGTAGACGGGACATGCATTCTTCAGTTTGCTACCATTCCTGGTGGGTAGGCTGGTGCTTTCCTTCTGGTGGACAATATTCCTTTGTATCCACATCTTTCTTAAAACTGAGACAGGAAATAGTTGACATGGGGGGGGCGTGTTTTTTTTAATATAGAATTGGACTAATGTACATAATTTATATAATGTGCATGATTTTATGGGCATTTGAGTCTGCTACCCCTGTACAGTGTGTGAACAGGTAATACTGTGTTCTGCTAATTCTAAGATGCACATTTTCCCTCATATTTGAGCATCTCTGAAATCGAGAGCCATTGTAGAATTGCTGTCGGCCAGGCAGTAGTCATGATGAAGTGGCCACTGCCTGCAGACTTTGTCATAACTGTTTTCGTTGTTGTGACATCGACTGAGATTATGCGCAATGTTGGGGAGGCGCATGGTGAGTGTAATTGTTATGTCAAATGTCTTCAACAAGAAGCCCATTATTCAGCCTTGACATGAAAAGTGACTGCCTAGGCAGAAAGACAGCAGCTGGCCATGAATTTGATTCTAGCTGAAGCCAACGTTCTTTGTGGGAGGGATGACTGCAATTCCTTCTTTTCTTGGAAAGAACAACCAAATGCTTTAGGGGACTAAGAAGGGAAAAAATCCTACAGGTCTAGGAGGCTTTGTTACATTTTGTTACTGAGATAAGTGCAGAAGAATTTCCATTACAGGCCAAGCAGTGCAATAAGAGGCAAGAGAAAATGCCAAATAATTTGGAAGAGATAAAAGAAATTTCTGGGCAAAGAAGGCTGTGCGGCCCACCCAGGCTTCAAGTAGAACGATCATTAACGTGTTGTATCATAGATTGATCGGAAGTGTATATTCTTTTTCATATTGCTGCATAAAATGGTGAATCTCTCAATCAATGGTGTCTTAAATTCAAGAAAATATGGTAAAATAAAGTGAGAAAACAGTGTTGAGTGAAGAAGAAAAAAAAAGCACAATGTGAGAGTTGTGAGTTAGGTTTTATTTGGGACCAAATGAGGACTATAGCCCGGGAGACAGCATCTCAGCCAGCTCTGAGGAACTGCTCTGAAAGGGTAGAGGAGAGGTCAGAATATATGTGATTTTGGTGAAGGAGGGACATGCAGTCAGGCACACATTTTGGCAGAGGTTTGCTGCTGGTCATGAGGAGCAGATGTCACCGTAAATGATTATAGTGCTTTTCTAGATAAGAGAAGATGCAAGAAATTGGGCTCATAAAATCTTCTCCTGAAATTATTTAACTCTCTGAAGGCCTGTTCTGCCATTTTTTCCCAGAGGACTGAGTGCCTCATTCCTGCTCTCCACCCTGAACTCCTTTCAGGGTGTTGAAGGCCAGTGATTGCAGTGGCTAGTGACTTCACTCTTGTAGACAAGCGACAATTTTTAGTTGGCAACAGGAAGGACTTGTCGTCGGTGCTCGCCATGGACACCGTCTCTTCACCTGCCAACTACCCACCTTCTTCAAAATTGCTTCCTATCTCTTCCTGACCACTGAGTCAAATGAAATGAAGGCAAAATGAATAAATGGCATAACTCTTAGGAAACAGTAAATGCTGACGAAGCAGAAGATAGAACCTGAAATTAGTGCTTGGTCATAATAAGTAACATAACCACCCAAGCTGCCTGTAAAACTTTAAAGGAAGAATAACTAAGATGAAAACTCCAGAGAATGTCTTCCCAAGTATTTCGTAGTTTACAAAGGGCATTTTTTTCAACCCTAAGATTTTTGTAGGGAGCCATAACTAAAGGGTGAGGTGAACTTGGCCTACTGCCTTTACAGGCATGAAAACCCCCTGTTCAGGACAGTGACATATCCATCCCCTGTCATGTGTTATTACTTATAGTACGTACCATGGGACAAATGTTTGTTATTAGCAGAAGTTTCATGAACAAGTTTTATCATCCGTTTTCTGGTCCACACCAATTTAACAACAATTTTCTATTTTGCCTGCAGGCTAGAAAGCTAAGTTTATGCCAAAGACATTTCTATTTTCGCTGTCATGGCCCTAAATGAACATTTTGTTTTGAAAAGGAACTGGAAAAATACATGCAAGAAGGGGAATGTAATTTATTTTTTGACGTTTTCTAAAATAATTTAAAGCAATTCCAACCAACAAATAGTTGCTTGGTTGAGTTGTCTTTCCAGAAAGTGAGATACTGGCTTTGGTTTGATTGGAAAAGATTGGTTTTTACTCTGCAGAGGTCCACCTTGTTAATGCACATATTTGGGGTGTTGTCTAGTTTTATCTCTGTTCAAAAATCCCCTGAAATGGCCTTGGAAGGTATAAATTCACTTGGGTATTTTGTGTTTCTTACATTTTTAAGCTGTGACATCAACCAAATAAAATTCTAATTGGGGATGGCCTCAACCTATCCCTTTTGGTGAACTCCTTGACTTCTAGTCCTAATTACCACATCTTTTATTTGTAAAACAGAATGGAAATGGCCTTTTATAAAAGTTAACCACACATACTCCTCTCTTCAGAAGGAAAACCAGAGCTCAAGGTAAAAGATGACTTTCCGTAGCAAATCTCTGCTTTTACTTTTAAATTGCTGAATGATTTTGCCTTTGGGCCGACATTTTTTCATACCTTTTACAATTTTCTAAAAGTGAGATTTTGGTGATTGAGTTTTGAGGGTGTCATTGAAAACCAATTGAAAATAGCTGCTGTTCATTGCTGGAAATGTTGCCCTTGAATAGAATTAAAGCTGGGAGGTGTCAGAAGCTTAGTTGGGCTGGAACATATCAATGTAATTTTACTTTATATGTTGTGTGATACAGAGTAGGCATGTAATAAATATTTGTTGAATAAACTCTACAGCATATGCATGCACAAATGCCTCTATATGAGCTATACACACTATCTTTCAATAAAATTTGAAATTAAGACATGTTCTACAAGTAAAATATTTATGATTACTCAACAAGTGAACTCAATGATGATAGCCATAATAATGACAATTTTTATTATCAGTTGTAAATGGTAATAATAATAAATAACTAAGTTCATTTTCCTCTCCAGTTATTAACTCCAACTCAGATAGTGCCTCCAAGACCTCAGTAAATTGGAGGGAGATGAAAAGTCTCCAGAGTAATCACCAGGTCTAAACTATGTTAGGCCACAGAGAACTGCATCTTTATCCTCTGATAGAACAAGACCAAGAAGGATCTTTTCACTGGCTATATTTGGTTGGGATGAGAAAAGCAAAAACACAGACCATTTATTTATTCATTGATACATTCCATATATTTATGCAAAACGGGCAAGTTACATAAAATTTCAGGTGATGGAAGGAAGACATTTCTACACATAACAGAGCATCCCATTTCAACTATACCTAGAAATTCTCAAGAAATTCTCAGTGAATTAAAATTAATTTGATTTGGGAGGGATTTGGAAAAGTTTAAGAGTACAAATCATATTGATAGGGAGAGTCAGTATGTGGCAAACCAGGTACAGTACAAGGGTGGTCAGCCAGGAGAGACTAACAACACCAAGATAGTAAAGCTTATTTATTTAGATGTAAATATTCTCATAGCTTTTTTATAGACTGTAATTATTTTTCTTTTCTTTTTGAATTTTATTTTTTTATACAGTAGGTTCTTATTAGTTATCTATTTTATACATATTAGTGTATATATGTCAATCCCAATCTCCCAATTCATCCCACCACAACCACCCCCGCCCCCGCTTCCCCCCTTTGGTGTCCATATGTTTGTTCTCTACATCTGTGTCTCTATTTCTGCCTTGCAAACCGGTTCATCTGTACCATTTTTCTAGATTCCACATATATGCGTTAATATACGATATTTTTCTCTTTCTGATTTACTTCATTCTGTATGACAGTCTCTAGGTCCATCCATGTCTCTACAAATGACCCAATTTTGTTCCCTTTTATGGCTGAGTAATATTCCATTGTATATAGGTACCACATCTTTATCCATTCATCTGTTGATGGGCATTTAGGTTGCTTCCATGACCTTGCTATTGTAAATAGTGCTGCAATGAACATTGGGGTTCATGTGTCTTTTTGAATTATGGTTTTCTCTGGGTATATGCCCAGTAGTGGGATTGCTGGGTCATATAATGGCTGTATCAATTTACATTCCCAGGAGGGTTCCCTTTTCTCCACACCCTCTCCAGCATTTGTTGCTTGTAGATTTTCTGATGATGTGCATTCTAACCAATGTGAGGTGATACCTCATTGTAATTTTAATTTGCATTTCTCTAATAATTAGTGATGTTGAGCAGCTTTTCATGTGCCTCTTGGCCATCTGTATGTCTTCTTTGGAGAAATGTCTATTTAGGTCTTCTGCCCATTTTTTGATTGGGTTGTTTTTTTTTTTTTTGATATTGAACTGCATGAGCTGTTTATATATTTTAGAGATTAACCCTTTGTCCATTGATTCATTTGCAAATATATTCTCCCATTCTGAGGGTTGTCTTTTAATCTTCTTTATAGTTTCCTTTGTTGTACAAAATCTTTTAAGTTTCATTAGGTCCCCTTTGTTTATTTTTGTTTTTATTTCCATTACTCTATGAGGTGGGTCAAAAAAGATCTTGCTGTGATTTATGTCAAAGAGTGTTCTTCCTATGTTTTCCTCTAAGAGTTTTATAGTGTCCTGTCTTACATTTAGGTCTTTAATCCATTTTGAGTTTATTTTCACGTATGGTGTTAGGGAGTGTTCTAATTTCATTTTTTTACACGTAGCTGTCCTGTTTTCCCAGCACCACTTACTGAAGAGACTGTCTTTTCTCCATTGTATATCCTTGTCTCCTTTGTCATAGATTTGTTGGTCATAGATGTGTGGGTTTATCTCTGGACTTTCTATCCTGTTCCATTGAACTATATTTCTGTTTTTGTGCCAGTACCATATTGTCTTGATTACTGTAGCTTTGTAGTGTAGTCTGAAGTCAGGGAGTCTGATTCCTCCAGCTCCATTTTTTTCCCTCAAGATTGCTTTGGCTATTCGGAGTCTTTTGTGTCTCCATACAAATTTTAAGATTTTTTTTTTCTAGCTCTGTAAAAAATGTCATTGGTAATTTGATAGGGATTGCATTGAATCTGTAGATTGTTTTGGTTAGTATAGTATTGATTCTTCCAATCCAAGAACATGGTATATCTCTCCATCTGTTTGTGTCATCTTTGATTTCTTTCATCAGTGTCTTATGGTTTTCTGAGTACAGGTCTTTTACCTCCTTAGGTAGGTTTATTCCTAGGTATTTTATTCTTTTTGTTGCAGTGGTGAATGGGATTGTTTCCTTAATTTCTCTTTCTGATCTTTCATTGTTAGAGCATAGGAATGCAAGGGATTTCTGTGCATTAATTTTGCATCCTGCAACTTTACCAAATTCATTGATTAGCTCTAGTAGTTTTCTGGTGGCATCTTTAGTATTATCTATGTATAGTATCATGTCATCTGCAAACAGTGATGGTTTTACTTCTTCTTTTCCAATTTGTATTCCTTTTCTTTTTCTTCTCTGATTGCTGTGGCTAGGACTTTGAAAACTATGTTGAACAAACTCAAAGTTAGTAGACTGTAATTTAAATTGCTAAATTATTAATTTTATATTTGATTCCAAGTCAATGTAGGTATATTAGATTACAGTAGTTAATACTATGAATAGTTAAGACCTCTATCACAGATTTAAATTTTAGGGAATATAAAGTTCTGTATTGGCCCACAGAATGTCAAAAATAATAATAATTGATTTCCATTGTAATTCTATGTTTTTTATTTTATGCATTTATCCATTGGTCACCAAAGTGTTGAAGAGGTCCATGGCACAAAGATGATTTTTAAAAATGGAAACCCTGAAATAACTGAAATAAATTTAAAAAATAAAATATATGAGGGAGAATGTGTTCTACATGCCTTAGTTTGGTAGAACTTTGAACTGATGGTCATATCAATGACTGTCCCTTTCAAGACAGCATTAGAAAGGACACACTGATGACCCGATAGCAACATGAAACAAGTTGGTGTGATTTAAATCTGGATGGGGAGTTATGGGCTTGCTGTCCTGGATGCTACTAAGTGCAGCTCTACAGTAAACTGCAACTGAATTAATTTCCAAGGAAGCTCAAATTTGGACATTAAAGGGAAATGACAAAAATTACTAAATTTGGCTCCTGGGAAATAAATGTCCTTTGTAATACAATGACATGGGCCCAGTTAATTAATTGGGAGAAAATGGTTTGTTTATTTATTTGGGAGACTAAATATCTAACTATGACACATATCTACAGTTAGGGATATAAGGAGAGAAAGGAAACAATATGAATTCTGTATTCTTACTTTGTTGACTGACCAGCTGTTGGATTGTTCACATGTACTGAGTATCCATATTGCTCAATAAATGGGCCAGGCATTGTCCTAGCTTTTGGAGAGTCTATAAAAATAAATGAGACAATTTTAAAAAATGAGTGTATTATTTGGGCACAGAGAAGGATCATTATTTCTTTAGAACATGAATATTTTGTAAAATGACATTGTTATGACTTTAAGCAGTTAACTCTCCTTCTACTAAGATTTCTTATCATCAGGAAACAATTGAATTAACTAGTTTTCCTTTAGTCTAGAAATTCCCAGACTGTTAATATTCTCTGTCATGCCAAGCATCAGATGTGAACTCCCTGAAGAGGATAACACATAGAAAAGAGGCCTGGTTGAGTTGGTGAAGTCATTAGATATCTATGAGGCTTGGCCTAGTGGACTAGGAAGGTGGTCTTGACCCAAAAGATCTCTCCTAGATTGTCTGAGATAATTCACTTTATTGAATAGCTCTTCATAAGAGAATCATTGGATTGAGTGAAACCTCCTTGTTGAGACTGGCCTCAAATGAGGACACACAACTTCTGATACATCTTCAGAGTACAGCAAAATGCAAGCAGGAATTTTGAAGAAAATTTTATTAACAACTTATGGCTATCTGAAAGAAAATAGAAACAGGAACACAAAACCAAGTGATTTGTCTTATAAGGAATAATTCCTGGAGATATCACTGAGATGGCAACATAGAGCCTCCTGAATTCAGGTAAAGGACCTGAATAGACATTTTCCCAAAGAAGACATACAAATGGCCAACAGGTACATGAAAAAGTGCTCAACATCACTAATCATCAGAGAAACACAAGTCAAAACCACAGTGAGATAAGACCTCACAACTGTTAGAATAGCTATTATCAAAAAGACAAGAAATAAAAGTGTTGGCAAGGACATGTAGAAAAGGGAACCCCTGTGCACTGTTGGTGAGAATATAAACTGGTACAGCCACTATAGAAAAAACAGTATAGCAGTTCCTCAAAAAGCTAAAAATAGAACTACCATGTGATCCAGCATTCCACTTGTGGGTATATATCCAAAGGAAATGAAATCATTACCTCAAGGAGATATCTGCACTCCCATGTTAATTGCAGCATTATTCATAATAGTAGAGATATGGAAACAACCTGTGTCCATCAACAGATGAAAATGTGAGAGAGATATATATATATATAACATTCCATTATATATAATATTTCTATATATATATAGTAATATTATTCATGAGAAAGAAGGAATATTAAGAAATATTACTCATGAGAAAGAAGTAACGTTAGTCATGAGAAAAAAGGAAATCCTGCCATTTGTGACAACATGGATGGACCTTGAGAGTATTATGCTAAGTGAAATAAACCAGACAGAGAAAGATAAATACTGCATGGTATCACTTATATATGGAATCTGAAAAAAAAAAGTTGAACTCATAGAAATGAAGAATAGAATGGTGATTGCCAGCAGCTGGTGGGGTCACGGGTATAGGGAGAGGTTGATAAAAGGGTACAAAATTTCAGTTATAAGTTACATAAGATCTGAGGATCTAATACCATAGTGACTGTAGTTGATAATACTTTATTGTATAATTAAAATTTGCTGAGCCAAGAGAGTAGAACTTAAGTGTTCTCACCTGGAAAAAAAAAAAAGACAAATGTGTGAGGTGTAAGAGGTGTGTTAATTAACTCGATGAAGGGGACTTTCACAATGTATACATATATCAGATCACTTTGTACACTTTAAATATATTACAATTTTATTTGTCAAATATATGTCAATAAAACTGGGCAGGGGTGGGGCGAGGAATAACTCCTTTCTCTTCAGGTCGTGGGTCCTGCTCCGGATGGCAGAGGCCATGCTTCCTCCTCCACCTGGGTGCGCCCTCCAGCACTTTCAGGCCCACTAGGCTCATCGAGGTCCCGACCACAAAAGGAAGCCCAAGGAGAAGAGATATCACTCCACGGACTGTAACGTTCCTGACGCCAGAGGTCACACGTGTTTTGCTCACATTCCTTCATTGAACAGTTGTTCATTGAGCGCCCACCCTCTGCCAATGCTTGGGATATATCGGGAAACTGAAGAGACAAAAGCAAAACAAAACTGTCATCGAGCAACAAACAGACAATCACGAAACATCATAAGTTTGCTTAGAATGAATTAAGTGCCATGGAAAAAATAGAACAGGTTGAGGGAGTTGGGAAATGCCAGCAGGGAGTCTGTGTGTCTGGGGTGGGCTGTCATTACAATACAAGATAGAGCAGTGGGGGGAGCCCTCCTAGAGACTGTAAATCTGAGAAAGGTTTGAAAGAGGTATGAGAATTAACCATGCAAATATATGCTGGCAGGGAAAGGGATGTATACCAGGCAGAGGAAAGAACCAGCACCTAGAGCTTAAGTTCGTAGCTAACTAGAGGAAGGGTGCAGAGGCCAGTGTGGCTCGGGGAGAGAACATGGGATGGTGTCAGAGAGGTGACAGGGAGCAAGTGGTCATGGGAGACTTAGAGGCCGTAGTAAGGACTTTAGAATTTTCTTGAGTGAAATGTAGAGTGACTGGAAGGTTTTGGGCAGAGGTGTGGCATGATTTGAACATAAATTTTATCAGAATCATTTGGGCCATTGTGCTCAGAATAGACTATAGGGAAGAAAGGGGAAGGCTGAGAAACTGGTGTGCAGAGTGTTATAATACTCCAGTTGGGACAAGTCCACAATGGTCCATCCTACCAGAGTTTTAATGGAGGAGGTGGTAGAAAGGGGCCATGCTCTGGGTATGTTCTGAAGGTAGAGCCAACAGGATTTCTTGCTGGATTGAATGTGGAGTTTGAGAAAAGGGGAGGAATCAGGTCTTTTGAGCAACTGGAAACAGAGTTGCTACCAGCTGACCTTGGGAGCACATGGGGGAGTCAGACTGTGAGACCTTTACTTATGGACACATTGGATTGGAGATGCCTTTTAGATATCCAAAAGGAAATGCTGAGTGGGTGTTGGATATATGATCTCGAAGAAGCCCAGAACATGCTACTCCAAAATATGCCTCTCTGGCATATTGACTATTTTGAGTTAAAGGAGCTTGAAAAACAGCAAATACAAGAAAAACACTCTGATCTTCCTCTTTTTCTTAAAAGTAGAACATGAAATTCCTATATGAAAGATGTCCTCCCTATGCCAAAAGGAAAGTAACATTCTCAACCTCAAGGATGAGAAGCTGAGATGGAGAGAATCCTATACAGACATACTTTGTTAAAGTAATTCTTATCTTCCTTCAGCCTCCCCACATAGTTTAGTCATTTTTCCACAATTGCCCCTCTTTGTTCAACCTAATGTAAAAAAGCAAATAGGTTTTGCCATTTCTTTGGGTCTTCATTCCTTATGAAGAATCCCGTGTCACATAAAATTTCTACTAAATAAATTGGTGTGCTTTTCTCCTGTTGATCTATCTTATGTCAGTTTAATTCTCAGGCCCAGTCAAAAGAGGGTAAAGGTGAAAGTTAGTCACTCCTACAGTCTCTAGTTTGGGCAACAGTTCAGGCTGGAGAACACTGCCAGGTGTATAGTCAGCACTCAATAAATATTCATTGAATGAAAGAATGAATGAATTTAAGGTTTGTCTTCCAAGGTCCAGTTTTCTGACTGAGGACTTTCCTCTTCCCCAGATAATTACCACAGAAATATTAATTCTCTTTAGTGGAGACATCAGTCTGTTTGACATCACAAGACAACATTGTCAAAATATAGCAGAGTGAGTCTAGCATACGTACAAAAGTACAAATTTATATATATGTAAATTGGTTGGGTGTAGGTGGGTGTGTTGGTTGGACGGGTGGCTATTATAGTTTTTGCAAGGTCATTGAACAAATGGATATTAGGGTGGAGCTAAGGAAAGTGACAGTAGTCTCAAATACATAGGGCTTTCTTCTAAATTTTGCCTGGAGTTTCCTTAAAGGGGATTGAGAGACTTACATATCAGTATCATGAAATCAAAGACCTCTTGGAGGCCCTGTAAATTACTGTTTGACCTGAAAATGTTCTCAGTTATTCAGAGAGGGCGGAGGTGAACATCTAGGTTTTAGATTCTATGATCTAAACTCCCTTCTTTCCCCATTTGCTCCATTTGTTTTTCTAGAAAATTTGTCCTTGTAGGAGGTAGCTTAGCTGTTGGAGGATTGGTCTCAGTTGTAGTAATACTGTAGCACAACTTTACTCTTTAAAAATGAAACTTCCCCATCCAGTCAAAAATCATGTAGGTCTTTCATACACAATGCATTTCTATATAAGCAATTAAAACAACATAAAAGAACCACCAACTTGGTGCAGAGTCTTTTTAAACAGACCAACTAATTTGTTTATAAATGTGGTTTTCTAAAGACATGCTTAGAATTCTTTGCAAATAAATGTTTGCGTGATATTTTCGTACAAAGATTAATTTCTCCTGGGATAACATGAGTTTTTAGAAATATTCTTGTGCATAGCTTCACACTGCCTTTCAGTGATATTAGGAATTTATAGAAATATTTCTATTAAGTGAAAATTGGTACACTGAACATATTATTTTGGTGAAATTAATTTAAAATGTGGGCCATATTTAAACAGTGGAGTATGCTGTTTTAAATAATTCACCGTACAAATAAAGGAAAACAAAAATACATCTGTATGACAGTAGTTTAGCCATTTTAAGAAATCAGTCTCACTAGTGGCTAGGTTACCTTCTTTATGAGATCATAATTTCTAAAGCACAAATATTGAGTTCTACTACCTATAGCTGAGAGTGACTGTACATCTGTGGAATATTTTTTAAAAGATAATTCATCTTTTTCTAAAAAGAAGCACAAAATTGGTTGTTGGACAAGGCTATTTTGTATGCAAAATATTATTTTTTTTACCTAACCAGAAAAGGAGATTTGAAAATTTTGCATCCGAATCTCCTTGTTTTTCTTTGCCCTAACCTATCTTTTTGTTTGTATCATAATGATCATCAATGAATGTTTTTTACTTGGTCTGATGCATATTTATTTTAATTCCCAGACATTCTATTTGTTCTTATATCAGTTATCTTATGAAAAGTGTAGAATATATTGGTTGATTTTGGCCACAAGAACTCTTACAGCTTTACTACATGTTGAGTTGTATGTTGTCATGAGGGAAATAAACAAAACTGGAACATGGAGTAGGTATCAGATCTATATTTATCAAAGTACAGCAACTGAAACAATGAATTCAGGTAGTAGTTGGCTAGATTTGGGCATTAGCATCATTTTAAATGATTATGATTGTAGATTTAACCTACAAAAGTTTTAATTCCCGAAATATATGAATTTGTAAATAAGATCTGGCCTCCTAAGCAGGAAGATGGTATTGCCACACACAGACACAAATAGATCCTAAAGTAAGGTCTGTACTCTGGCAGAGTTTAGCTGAACACAAACAATATCCTGGCTTGAAGGATGAGCTCAAGAGAGTATGTTTTTAAAAGAAAACCAGGTCCAAGGAATGATTTCTCACTACGAATTAAGCTTAATTAGGCTTAGCTTTCTTCCTAGAACTTGATGAGTGGGTTCCTTATAAACAACCTGATCCCTCTGGGGGCCAGACTTCTTCAGGCTTATCCTTCATTCACTTCAGTCCAATTTGGCATGGAGAATCCTTGCCCGCATAGCTCTGGGTTCATGGTAACAAAGTGGGAGTTCTCTGATGACTCCAACTGCTCAATGAGCAGCTTCTCTATCATAATGCATCTTTCCAGATTATTCTTCTCTCAACTAGAATAGAGGAAAACTGCCACAAGGAAGAACAAGTTATACTCCTCTCCACCCCCTTCTTCTTTGCTTCTCCTTTCCTTTTTTTTTGTTCTACTTCAGGTAAGGGTCAAAAGGAACCTGCACTAGAGTGCTCGAGGAGGGGGGAATAAAAGCCTAACATAAATCCAGAGACACTTCTGTCCCATAAACAACGTGCTATCTGTGTTACTGAGTCCAAGCTTGTACTGCTCACTGCACAACAGGCCAAGAAATCGAGAGATGAGTTTTTGGGGCAAGGAATAGTGACTTTATTTAGAAAGCCAGCAAATAGAGAAGATGGTGGACTCTTGTTCCAAAGAACCATCTTGCCTGAGTTAGAATCCAGGCTTCTTTTATACTAAAAGGGGAGGGAATAAAGTCAAACACTTCCTGGTTCCAGTCAGCCTCTGGAAGGGATGTGTTAATTTCTTCCTTCCTGCAGCCATTCACAGGTGGGCCTGGGCAGGATGTTTCCTGTGAGCTAAACAAAGGTATTTTAGCTCAATGTTCATTACCTGGGAGGCAGGGTTTCCAGAGATGGGCCATTATGTATAATTAAACTTATAGGCAACATCCCTTTAGTGATTAACTTGTAATAGAATGCAAACTTTTTTCCCTATTACACCTGGAGCTTCATTCCCCTGAAGTGTGTTACTCCAGATGGCAGGTCTCAGCTCCCTGCTCCCTGTTTCTAACTTATATCACAGCACATAATGTTTTGAATAGTGTGCTTAATCAGAAAATCTAATGTTTGAAGACATTTGACAAAGGGGCTTTTGCTTGTTTGTTTGAGAGCAGTTTAAAAGACATCAATCATCCCACACACTTCTTTGATGTTCTGGGCATAGGTACCCAAGGATATTTTAGCAGCCAATTGAACTGGCAGCATCAAGGTAGACCTACCATTGTGTTAGGGCTTGTGAGATTTCCTAGTTGACAATACCTCTATATTCTTCTTTTAGTTAGTGAAATTATAATCAATTTCTTTAAGCTTCCTGCTTTATGGAAAGCAAAAGGCCTGGATGAGTGAGCAGGGGTGGAGGCTTTTCTGGCTAGCTAGGTGAGTTTGAGTCACGAAGAATGGGACAAGCCAGCCAGAGACGCTAAGCATGGCTCTGCTCTTACCTGAACAGGGTATTTTAACGATCAACAGTCCTCAGCCAGGACCAACAACCTCTGAGACTTCTGTGCTCCTCGAGCAGAAGTGATGCCGGAAGGGAAGGTTTCCTGGGCTGGGGGCGAATTAGCTGAATTGCTCAAACTCTAGAGCAGTGATGGGGGTCGAGGGAGAGGAGACTCGGGGGGAGAGGTGGGGATTCCCCAGTGGTGGTCTTCACCAGCCTCGCTTGTTCTGGCCTCATGCTCGACAGCTGGATGAGACAGCGAGGCGTGGGTGCTGGGGAAACTGGGCAGGGTTATGTTTTGATATGAACCCCTCCTGGACTGGACATCCTGATCCCACCATCACATTCGCAGCATCCTGAGGTCACAAGTTCCTCTCCGAGAGCACAGTGTACTTGTCAGGGGTAAATGTTCCCTTACAAATGATCAGAGAGTGGTAATAAGATTGTAATCGGGGTACGGAGAATATTTTTCACCTCTGCCAAGTTTTCCTACCACGCTCTTCGAAGTACATGTTCTCATTTTCATGAATTCTTTTTTCTTAGGAGAGTTTAGAATTCTTCCTCTGCAAACAACACCTTATTGTGTCTGCAGCTTCGAACAACTTTCACCTTTTAAATTGCCAGTGTGGATTGTGAAAGTGAGAGAATTTTGATGGTTATCCTGCTGTTCTAATCCTGACCTGATCCTGGAAGGGTGCGAGTGAGGCCTGCTACGTGCTTTCAGGAGGTGTGTTTTCCAAATTGACACATTTCCCTAAAATGGGTTTCCCTGGATAAGATAATTACTCTGATCTCTGTAATGACCAATGGCTCAAATACATTGGCAAAGGAAGGAAAATTGTGTAGCTATTAATAGAGATAACTACATGTCAGATTTTATCTTTTAGAATATCCACTAGCTTAAGGTACTTTATTTTATTTTCTATTTACCTTGTCATTCAGGAAGCTTATTAGATGAAGAAATGAAAGACCCTGAATGGGAGAGGAAATTCCTCCTAACATAGATGCAATAAACCTCAGGGCTGGGATCACATGGTGGCTCGCATCTCCAGTTTTCCTCTGCCCATTCTTGGTTATGTGATGTTGGACCAGTTCCTTAACTAGTCTTGCCATTAGAAGCAGTGACTGAAGGAGGTGGGCATTATACAGAAGTAAAAATGTGAAATCAGTACCTGGAGCAGAGTGGTTGCTCAGTACACGTGTGCTGGTTGAATGAAATGATAGACAAGCTAGAGCATCTAAGTCTAGAGGAAGGGCAGTGCTCTGCAGAGGGTAACTTAAGTGAAGCTATGCCACAGTGGCAGAGCAGGTTCTGAAGCAAGGCCAGGTGACCTGAAAGCAGAGCAAGCTGGGAGATGCTCCTATTAGCAATTTGGGGCAAAAAGAGGCCAAATTCTTCTCTGCATTTATATAGGTGATCTAGATTGTGATATGTCACAAGTATGTAAACATCCTTTCCCACACTTCCTAATCATCCATACCTGTACTCCAACCAACAATAGGGTTTGTGTGGGCAGCAGAGGCCCATATTTAAAAATACATATTATGTGTGGGTTTCTTTTTTACTATAAATAATCTAGGTTTTAAGATAAAATTTGGAATATTATTTTTCATAAAGTAAAGAGACTTGAGTTTCACCTAGATTGCATCTAGTGTACATTTATTTCATCTCTGTTTTGTAAATGGTCTTCGAGAGAGGAAGCTTGAGTTTTGTGTGAGTTTTCCAGGTGCATTTGATGCTGTTATCCAGAAAATGATGTCGAAAGGAGCAGGAGAAGAAACAGTGTCGGGGGGACTGGAGTTGGGGGGTGGCGGGAAGAGGATGGAGAGAGTCCTTTTATCCTCCAGACATCTGAGATTTGCTGACAAGGAAAAGATTACATTTGCCTTAAAATGAAGAATGGAAAGGGAAACAGAGTTGTGTTTTAGAACCTGATTCTTTTTAAAAAATCTGAAGTAGGTGAATTCCCTGGCAGTCAAGTGGTTAGGACTTGGCGCTTTCACTGCTGGGCCCCAGGTTTGATCCCTGGTTGGGTGACTAAGATCCCACAAGCCGTGTAGCGCAGTTTAAAAAAAAAAAAAAAATTAATTAATTAAAAAAAAAACTGAAATAATTAATTTAAAAAAATCTGAAATAATGAGATTTGCCAGACTACACAGGGTCAGTAGAAAAGTTACCACCATAACCATGTCTGAAAAGAAATCGAAGGACCTACAGGAAGAAAGTAGAAAGCGTAAGAGTCATGATGTTTTGACTTTGGGTTAAAGGAAGGAAAAATCCATAATCCAGGTGTGATTCAGGGAGGTGAAAAGTCAGAAGGCATCAGCTAGAACGCTGGCTTCTTTGTAGAGCAGGAGCTTGGCAGGAGGAGCTTGTGGTGATGGAGACACACAACCTTATCTCACCCAGAGAAAGCATCCAGCTCTGAGCTTAATCGTGTTGGCAAGGAAGAATCAGGGAGCTTAAGAGTTTGTAGCTTTGCTGGGCTGTGACTGCACCTACTGGAAGATAAATAACCCCAAAGCTCCCCACCACTCTTTAGCCTCAATGAGGATTATATTTCTCCAGATGGATGGGTATTTTAAGCCAGAAAATGAGAGTGGGAACACATCCACTATGGAAAGAAATAAGCTTTGGCCTGCTTAGACAGCGGAAGATCCGGAGAAACTAAATCCCAGGCCAAAATGTCACCCTGAGGAGTTTGAGGGGAAATTCCTAACCTCTGTGGGATGACAGACTGTAATTGATTCCCTCGACAAATGGAATTACCTGGGACATGGTCTCAAAAAACAAAAGACACACTTGTCTCAGGCTTAATATTTTTATCACCTATTACTTGGTCAGCCGAAGGTTTGGCACAATATTAA